>NW_015150856.1:425693-508487 GCF_000732505.1 Cyprinodon variegatus
CCACACGCGCACCCCACAGTTCCAACTTTGTCCTAAATACATATTTATTTTTTCCCTCGCACCGCGCCTCCCCTAAAGTGCTCTGGCGCCCCCTAGGGGAGGCGCGCCTCACACTTTGAAAACCGCTGTTTTAGATGAAACCAAATTACATTTGATTTGGAAATCAACAATCTAGAGTTTAGAGGAAGAAGGGAGCCATGTTGTCCAGTTTAAGTTTCAGCGTTCAGTGATAAGGTGCCCTGTCATCTCTTATTATTGGTCCAGCAGGTTGCAGTAATTCCCTAACAGCGTACATGTAGCGAAAGTGGGAAAACTCTTGTTTTGAAGGAGAACCATGTTTATTTTGAACAGCCTTCTCTCGAGAGCAGCTGGGGATTTAGGCAGACAGGGGAGACACACAAAATTAATTCAGGATCCTCTTTCAAAGGGTTTATGTTTTTTATGTTATATTATAGTCAATTTAAAAACCTAACCCACTTATTTTGCTCTCTACAGGAAAAGGATGCTTTCATCATCTCACAGCTAAAAGCTAAAGGCTTGAGTCTCCGAGGAGAAGATGGTGAGGATACGAAACAAACAACTCTTTGTTTTTCTGTCTGTCTCTTTTCAAATGAGTTTAACTCCACCCCCGAATCCCCAACCAGGAAGACGACGAACTCTAAGCAGTGAGGATATGGCAGTATTTTACAAAAGCTTCTTGGATAGAAATAGAATACGACACGCAAATTATAACAAGTGAGTTGTTTTTGTATTGTTCTGTCCCCGAGGTGATGATGCTGCTGTACCTCCCAGGGCCCCAGCTGGGAGGGGTTTAGCTGTGTTGTGCCAATCTGCACGCACAGAACAAACATAATGGGCTCCAGTGAGATTTTTATTAACAAACATGTCAAAGTCACCAACTTGTTTCCTTCCTAAAGACACCACCTCTTTATGCGATGTGTTTTTCTGCTTTCCTGTCTAATGGCCTTTGTTATTCACCGTACTGTTTTAGGCTATAATCGACCAATAGACGATAATTAAATGTAAATGTTTATTTCAAACATCAATTCAGTACTTTATCAGCACTTTGCAAGTAAATATCACAGAATTTTCCATCTTTTCTCCTGCATATCCAGAGAATGGTACAGACGAAACTTCACCATCACTTTGCTCATGGCCAAAGTCGCCTTCAGCACCTTTTGGAGGAATGTTGTTGAAAACCAGAAGAAGAAAAAAAGCACTCCGACAATGTGAAAATAAATACAATTTTTAAGTGTGTGTGTGGGTGACTTTATTTTTTGTTTTTGTTGGCTTTATGTGCTGTGCAAAATATAATTGCTCTTTATTCATCTACATACCTGCGAGCTCTTCTAGATTTTTCCATTTACAACGCAGGAGTAATTGTTAAAGATCAGATTAATGCAGAATTTTCAGGCTTACAAGGAAAATCCTTTGTGTTAGGAAATCAGTGCCTGAACGCATAACCCTGAACACACTACAACAAAAAGCATCCTCTCAGTACAAGGCTGCCTCTGTTTCACTATAGCGATGGTTTATATGGAGGGAATCTGCTCAGAGAAGGAAAATATTCAGTTTTTTGTTCCACTTTACTTCTGCACAACACAACTGATGGTCCCAACCCCATTTATAAGGCAAGAAATCCCACTTATTAAACCTGACGGGACACCTGTGAAGTGAAAACCATTTCCGTTGCCTGCCTCTTGAAGCTCATGAATAATACCAAGAGTGTGAAGCAGTAATCAAAGCAAAAGGTGGCTACTTTGTTAAATATATATTTCCAAATGTGTTAATTCATAGTTTTGATGCCTTCAGTGTGAATATACAATTTTCATAGTCATGAAATCAAAACTCTGAATGAGGTGTGTCCAAATTTTGGTCTGTACTGTTCACACATACACACACAGATATAAATATAGCATGTATTATCAGTATTACACATGTAAGATGTAATTACTGTAAAAACATAAATACATGTATATTACATGTATGTATCAATTTAGCACTTTTGGTAAATCTTTATTATGCTCCATTAACACATAAACACAAATTTTATTGTGATGGATTTGTATAATATGTTATATTACATGGTTTATAGACTCCATTGACTTCATAATGACTATGCAATGAGATGTGCCTATTTTCTTATAAATTACATCATCTTAAGTCTATGGAAGATAGACTGATTTTTAAATTTTATTTAACATGTTTGTTATCTGTTAGAATTCAGTCAGAATTCTGACTTTTTTCTCAGAAAAAAAGCATATTAAACCGAAATGAAATTTAAAAATCAGTTAACTTTTTTTTTTTAAATTTCAGTAGGCCTAATGTTTTTCCGTATAAGTCCCCCTGAAAATGAGAACATCATCTTTGTCTGATGCCGTAGCTCACATATTGTTTATTGATAACGGTCTACATAGGGAGTACCAATATGGCGGCCGGTGGCTTCACTTACATCCCATACCATAGATATCCATAATAAAGGCTTTATTATGGATATCTATGTCCCATACTACCAACGGGCGATCAGCAATGTAGTGAATAGAGATCAAGGGGTGCAACAGATTTTGTTGGCTTCCCATGTTCTCCTCCAGGTGGCGCCACAGTCTCACTTAACACTTTTCATTTATCATCTGAAGATTTTTGATAGTATTATAGTTTTAATTCCAAAATGTTATTGGATACTGGCACCTCCTCTCTTCCAGCTCTACAGATTGTCGCAGAGATCTTGCTGATTACTGTCACCGCAGCTCTCTCTCTAATCCGGTCCAGATGACATCAGTCTAGCCGGGGAGGGGACGGGGGCGCCGGTTAACGCCATTTTCACGCTCCGTCCAGTCAAATCGGAGCTGTCAGTTGTAGGAACCGATTCATTTTCACTCTCCCACGTGACGCAGCGGGTCCTGGCGCTGACGTCGAGCTGCTGGGATGGAACAGGCAGCCCTGGATCCACCTGAGCGCATCGGACATCAGGCTGCTAGGTGCTAGCATGTAGCTCTGTGGTCCGGCTAACCGAAACACAGCGAAACCGGACGAATTCCTGCTTCTTTCTTATGTTCTCCTCACCTGTATCCCACTGCTGACGGAAAGAAACACATTGGAGAGAAAAGGGAGGATTTAGAATACAGTGGAGCAACGAATGTACCACAGAACGGTAAGAATGGCTCCGTGTATTTAATGGACAGGACTCATAGGCTAATTAACCAGCCCCTTAAATATATTTTACAGATTTTTTCTTTTAAAACGTGTTTTCAGACCCACGCGTAATTGAATTAAAAATATTGTCAATAAATGAGCACGCCTGTATGAATTTGCCTAATGTTTTTTTGCTCAGTGTTTACATTGACGCCAGGAATTAGACGCCATAGACTGTCAGTGAGTGGCAGCTAGTTAGTGCTGTGGTTTGACAGGAAAGTGTTGGCGAGCCAGTTATTCTGGTTAATCCACTTAGAAGCGACATGGGTGGAACAATGCAGGGGCAACAAATAAAAGCATGGGTCGGTCACAGATAAAGATGGTGAAAACGCCTCCTGTTGCTAAACCGCTGCAGCGAGGAGTCTTTTGCATCGTTTGCATCTCGTTGATATTCAGCACTGGTGAAGACAGTGTTGGCCAGAGACAGTGGATCTCAGTGTGCAGCTCCCAGCTGGGATACCAAGAACATCTAAGGTGTCTGTGAATGTTTTTAGTCCCACGGCAACATCTGGATAATAAATCCCTCTGAGGATCTTTGATAGATTATTATAATGATGCCAAGGAAGCAGCTTCCATGGAAATGTAGCTGCAAGGATTACAATCACCTGAGTCATAATCCTGATCTGCAGTCAGTCTGTTTGCCAAGGCTGAAACAATCAATCAGATGAATCGATTATCGAAATAAAAATAATCTAATTTAGTAATCGATTGATCATTACCGGTACATGGAGTATATAGACTGTAAAACATGGCTTTAGCTGACAGGGCAACCCACCTACAGCAGTAATTGTATCAAATTTGTAAAATAATCTATAAAACGTTTTGCATTTAAGATGAAAAAAGTTTTTGTCTGTCAATACAAGGGGCATTCAATAAGTAATGCCCCTGGCCTACTTCCAGATGTTTGATCGAGCTGATATTTTGCATGTGAAGTATTTTTAATCTCTATAGATTAAATAGCAAATTACAGCTCTGAACTAATTGTGGTTTCTGATTTACTGCTGTTAAAACTGAGTCAAGTCTGAGTTTTTGCATTTAAAAAGATGCACACAATGGGAGACTTTTGATCAAATGAAAATAACTTATAGGGATAATGTCCCATAATATAACCTTGTAAAACATTTTGCAAGGTCATTTAACCTGCATCATCACCATAAGTTACTTTAATTTCATCAAAAGTCTCCCGTGGTGTGAGTCCTTTCCAAAAGAAAAACCTGATCGCTGCTCGACACTCAACAGGCTCCATTTCAGACTTTTCTCAGTTCAAACACCTGTAAGTCAGAAAACACAAATAGTTCAAAGCTGTGATTTGCTACTCAATCTATAGAGATTCGAACAACGTCACATGCAAAATTTCAGCTGGATCAAACATCTGGAAGTGGGTCGGGGCATTACTTATTTAACGCCCCTCGTGTGCTCTGTCCAGAACTCAAATGGAAATGTTTTAGTTTCACCTGGTTTAATTTAATAAAAAAAAGTCTTCTTTAGCTATCTGATTATTAATCAATTAATCAGAAAAATAATCAACAGATTAATCAAGTTGCTAAATAATCATTAGTTGCAGCCCTATTACAAAAAACACATGGGCTGGTATGAAATTCTTGTGGTAAAACCTTGAATTCGGATATCAAGCTGTTTGGGATGCTATTAATTAATAAGTTATTAAAAAGTTGATTATCTTATATTATCTTATTGATCAACAATAATTGATAAGTAGCTGTTTCTAAAAAAAACAATTTTCTCTTGTAACAAAAAGCTCTTTTTGACAACATGAAGAGCATATTTATTTGTGGTTAACAACTCATTGCCTGTCTAAAAAACAAACAAGTTTTCTTACACATTATTGCATTTATTTATAAGCTATAACAAAATTAAGCCTAGTTCACTTAATAAAAAAAGATACATAACATATATATAATACTTATGTACAGATATGTAAAACTATAATTAAAAGATAAAGTATTTTGCTGTACCGTGCTGTCAGACTATTTGCCACTTTGTTTCAGTGAAGGACTATAAAACAGACTACTGTTTTTAGAGTAGTTCAGTGGCAGAGCAGAGAGGTTAGGCTGCTCCACCATGCTGCACAGCTAAATGGACTCTATTTAGGTGATACCCTAATTCAGGCATCCCCAAAGTCGGTACTCGAGGGCCGCTGTCCTGCAGGTTTTAGAGGTTTCTCTGCTCCAGCAAAGCTGATTTACATTATTAGTTGATTAACAGGCTTTTCCTGAACTACAGTCACCAGAATCAGCTGTGCTAAAGCAGCGAAACCTCTAAAACCTGCAGGACACTGGTCCTCAAATAACAACTTTGGGGATGCCTTCCCTAATTAGTTTTTCAAGTGTTATTATACACCAACACAACTGCATAAAGTATATTCTTCATCCTTTCAGCAGTCCCTAGAGCAAAAATTCGACTTGCATGCCACTTTCACAGGTGGCATGTACCACTGGCAAGTCAGTTATTAAAGTGACACAACATTTTTAACACACCTAGGCTACGTTCACACTGCAGCCTGACGTGACCCATATCCAATTTTTTTTATATATTTTTTTTATCTTTATCTGATCTTTTCATGACAGTCTGAACACAGGTCCAATTTGTAAATGTAAATTCACATCAATTGTGATTTCTGAATTAGAGTAAAACATAAAGATTTAATAAATTGATCGAGTCCAAATAAACAAGGATAGAGCTGCTTAATTAGGGCTGAAACATTTCATCAGATGAATCGAATATTGAAATAATCTTTAACTAATTTAGTAATCGATTGATTAACTGTGTAGTGACTCTAAAACATCCCTTTAGCTAAAAGAATGACCCACCTGGAGCAGAAATTATACCCAAATTGTTCAATTCAGTTTATTTATATTGCGCCAATTCACAACACAACACATGTCATCTCAAGGCACTTTACAGTTCACCAGATCATACAGTCAAGCTGATTCAAAGTTTTCTATCTAAGGAAAACCAGTTGATTGCATCAACTCATCAACTCAAAGGCAATCCCTCACACTAAGCATGCTTGTAGCGACAATGGAGAGGAAAAACTCCCTTTTAACAGGAAGAAACCTCCAGCAGAACAAGGCTCAGTGTGAGCGGCCATCTGCCGAGGCCGACTGGGGTTCAAGGAGACAGAAGCAGAGATACAGAAAGAAGCAGAGACACAAAAAGCAACTGTAAACCAGCTCCACAGGCGGCCCCGTCAAGGACACACACAGCCAGGCAGACGAGCTCCGAGCCAGCTCCCATGTCAGAGGATCAAGAGAGCACATCCAGCCAGTCCCAGTCAGACAAACAGGACTACACTAAAAAACAGGCCAATCTCGAACATCTATAAACAAAGGTGTTGATGGCAGCAGCACAGCTGATATTTCTCTCCAGGATGGAGTCACAGCCAAACAGGAACAGACCAGATGAAGCTACTTTGAGAAAAAAGCAGAGGATAACGTTGGAGATTGAATTAACAAATTCTGCGGAGTGGGAGAATAGAGATAGAATGATGATATATACGGGTCCTTATGTCCTCCAGCAGGTTAAGCCTATAGCAGCATAACTTAACATAAATTGTTAAAAAGATACGTAAACATTTTGCATTTAAGATAAAAAAAAGTTTCGTCAGTCAATATGCTCTATCCAGAACTCCTCAAGCAGATTTGCTTTAGTTGCACCTGGTTTAATTTTGTAAAGGGTCTTCTTTAAGGAACCTCTTGCTCTCCGATTATTTCTTGATTAATCGAAAAAACAATTTGCAAAACAATCGTTAGTTGCAGCCCTAATTTAGTCCATATAACCTGGGTTAATATTTTACCATACTTGCAGAAGTGACTGTCTTTTCAGGTGTCTGGATTGCCACATTTTTTTTTTGTTTGTTTTCTAACCAGCCACATTTTTTTAATGCCTAAAATAAAGGTGAAAAACTGAAAAGCTTTAGAATAATTATAGAACGTGTACAGAATACACATTAAAGGGCTGACTAGACCTGTGTAAAGACAACTGTAGGTGATCTGTGGCTGGCATCTAGAATAGAAAATGACAGGTTAAACTCTTCAGATGTGTCCTTTTCAAGACAAGATTAATATTTTGATTGAATAACATTTATTCAGTCATAACAAAAATAATGTAATTAACAGAATCCATACCATAATTCACTGTAATGTCAAGGTCAGGCAACGATAGAAAAACCCTTTCACAGAGTGTAGACTGATGGCTCTGAGTCCTGAAAAGAGGAGGAGGAGCAGACGCTAACCTCTGCTTCCTTCATCAGTGCAAAAGCTGTTTGTTTTTCTACGTGGTCTAGTCTTATCTTGCTTTCTCAGAGCCGTACATACAGCAAACAATGCATCTTCTCTGTCGTGAAACCAGCCGGCCACCAACCATCCCAATCCTTCCCACTTGGTGTCAAAATTTCTTCTTTTTTTTTTTTAAATCTCCTATGAATCTTCCTCTTTCTTTTAGTCTGTTAAAGCCGTGCAGCCCCTTTAAGCCAGCTATATTTTGCCACATTTTGTTTAAAAAAATCCAAGGCTCATGTAACAAAATTAAAGACTACATGTTTGTATTCTCTTCACACACCTAATCCCTAATACTCACTGTAGTTAATGACAGTTGCCAATACATTCATTATGAATATAAAAATGAACACGCGTGTTTATTATGTTGATGAGCTTTATTGGTTTAAAAAGTAAACTTATAAATGTTAATTTATGATTCTCAGACGATACTGTGATTTTTGTCAACATGCATGCACTTAAATTCTTCTGTGTTCATTTCCATGCGCATTACCAGTTAATATGACAGAGAAAACTGCAGCTACAATGTCTGTTTTGTTGTTAAATGTAAATTAGGGCTGCAGCTAGTATTTTTTTTCGCTAATTGATTATTCTGTTGATTATTTAAACAGTTAGCAAAAGGTTCCTCAAAAAAGATTTTTACAGGTGAAACTGAAACTTTTCCACTTGTAGAGGTCTGAATGGAGCATCCTGACAGATGAACAAGTTCTTTATCTCAAAACAAAATGTTTATATATATATATATATATATATATATATATATATATATATATATATATATATTTACATTTTTTCTATAGTTGCATTTCTAAGTGGGTTGCTCTGTCAACTAAAGACATGTTTTATAGTCTCTATACTCAAGTTTCATCCTTAGTGTTTTTTTTTTTTTGTGTGGCATTGGAGTCATTTATGTGCAGGAGGTAGATGTAAAATGAAGAGAAAGAAAGAGGACAAAGTCGGGTCAGCTCTATTACAACAACAACGAGGTAACTTTACAGTTTGCAGCGACATCACAACAACAGCCTGCTCCATTCATTATTATTGTCACTTAAAGAGCAGGACAGATAGAAGCACCTGAATATAGGGCTGGGCGATATGAACTGTAATCAATATTACGATAAATTAGTCAGTTTTACCTCGATAACGATAAATACACAATAAATGCTACAGCTCCTCTATAAGAAATAATGGCATGTGCAAGAAATGCAGCTGATCTATTTATAACACATTTATTGAGTAAATCACATGACCTATTACCGTCAATTAAATATTAAAGTCTTGTACCCATTCAGGTTTAAACATTCAACAGAGTCTCAGTGAACAAGAGAAAAATGTTACCTCTCTTGCAAACATTTTAGGGAATTAAGCCTTTTGCACATCTTTGAACAGCATGGCTGTGCTGTAGGTGATGGACGTTGGATGTGTTTCTTTAAGTAGTCGGGACAGATTTCAGGAAAACTGCATTTTCATGGTGTTTTTTGCTCAACATTTATGGCGTAATATTGGTCCCACTGAACTGAGTGTGCAGTGAGAACAATGTGCATCGTTTACACTCGCGCACCCTCACTCAAAACCGGTCTGCCACGCGCTCAACTCTGACGCGCTCTCGACTTCTCCTTTGTGTGCTCAGCTTTATCTTTGCCCTTGCTCTGCTCCACCGAGTTAACTGATGTAACTTCATTTACAGTTGTGCTATAGTGTAACCCTCAGATTCCATATACTCTGCTCTGTTCCGCCTTGCTCAGGTACATCGTTCGGAGTACTTGTCTGTCATTTTAATCAATGAGAACTGTTCCACATTCACCACTACTCCTCTGCACGTCACCATCCACATTTTTCTTCTTTGTCCGTCACTGTCAAAATAAGGAGCTGAGCTACTTTTTGCTCCGTTCTGGTCCGGCCAGGTCAAGATCCGCAATTGCAATTGCACCAAACAGGAAAAAGAATAGCAAAAAGATCCAGTTTGCCAAATTAAAATATGGTAACGATGTATTGGTAACTACAAATTATAGCATAATTCTCATACCGGTATATTCCCAAAAACTAAGGCCGTTTAATTAAATGATTGGATGCCAACTACTGGTACTTAAACATACCACAGAGCAGATTTCTCATCAAAATATTTATTTTATACAGAAAGGCTTAAACGTTCAAGCAAATCCAGTCACAACAACTGCAAAGAGCGTATCTGACAACTGCAAAACAAACTTGTTTTTTTTTTTTTTTTACAATGACCTGTCTGGCGATGTGGCAGTAAGAATAATCGTCTCGATGACAAAAAGAGAGCCCAACAGATTTTGCTTTCACAATTGGAGCAGTACGGCTATCGCCATAGTGTTCCGCTTAATGTATACATATAAATAGCTTTATTATGATTATGCAGGGAGTATTACAGATTATATGGACACTGCAATGTAAGTAGAACAGGAAAGGAAAAACAGGAAAAAGGAGAAAGGATGAAAGAAAGAAGAGATTAAAGGGAGACAAAACAAACTTCTTATCGCAGGCATGGATGAAGAGATGCTGAGTTTGAAAATGGAGAACAAACATGGTTTATACAAACCAATTATCAATTATAGTTATCCGTGTTACAAATAAAACACAACGAAAAAAAAAAATTTTGGGCAGAAACTACACATATGCTGGATGCCACCGATTATTGTAGTGAATGACTGTTACGGTAAAAATTCAGTTTATCGCCCAGCCTTACGTGAATGTACAGGAGGGAAAGAGAAACAATGCATTATTAAATGAAAGCATGCAAATCTAAGCTAACTTTACCTACTTCTAGCTTGCTATAATGGTGCTTATTTAATATGCCCAGATATTAAACTGACCAACAGTGCTATGATGTTGGATAGCAGGCATCAAGAAATGTTATGGATTCACATTAGTCACTGATGAAAACAAGAATAGCCGCGCAGTGAATAGATGTGAGATGGTACTAATGGAAACGAGGCCTAAGCTTCAGGAGTAGAATGTTGGGCTGAAACAATTAATCGGATTAATCGTGATTAATTGATTATTGAAATAATCGTCAACTAATTTCATAATCATTAACCGGAGTATAGAAACTCTAAATCAGGCCTTTAGATGACAGAGCGACCCACTCAGAGCACTAATTATAGATTTAGTTTACCTGGTTTAATTTCGTAAAAAGACTTTAAGGAACCTTTTGCGATCTGATTATTAATCGAAAAAAATAATTGACAGATTAATCGATTTGCAAAATAATTGTTAGGTGCAGCCCTAGTAGAATCCCTGTGATCAATTGTTTGGGCTCCATATCAAAATAGAACAATAAGAAAATAATATTCAAGTTGTATTTTTCATCCATTCATTAACCTTAGGTGTAGAGTCCTAAACTCAGGGTTAAACAGCATTTAAGCAGTTTACTAAAAACAGATTTCTGAAATGCATGATGTTATAAAAACAGCTTGTTGGTTCTTTTTTTAAAACGTCTTTACCATTGTTAATTTCACTACAATCCATCCTTACTCTACCATCATTCAAAGGAGCCGTTTGTTTTCCCTCTGCTCTTGTACAATACGCATGCAGCGTCAGCTTCCAACTTCCTGTTCATGTGATAGGCTGTGGGCCTCTTGCTGTGTCACATGGATCGGGGCTGCAGACCTTCCTCAGTTAGTCCCGTCTGTGAAGCCTGGCTGGCTTCCTGCCCCGCTGTCTTTGCTTTGGTACTTTCATTAACTTCTAAAATGTTTTGGACTGAATTTGATGTCTTCACCTGGTCTTATAGAAACTGTCCCTTGAAGGTGGGCTGCCTGCTCATCACACTATCAGGGAGAAGCATAATGATAGAGCCACAAGTTTCATTTCAGTATTTTCATTGAGTCATCTACAGCGTTTCTATTATCATTCAGCTGAATTCGGGGGATTTTGATGTCCTTAAAGAGATTTATTCAGTAGCTTGCTATAAGTTCTGCTGAAGCAGTCTGTCATAATCCTCTTAAGTGTGTGGGTGTGTGTGTATAATGAACACAAAGCAAATAAGTAGTGTAAGGAGTGTGCAGAACTACACTGGGAATAAGTTCTCTATGTCAGGAGAGGCCGTCATGACAGAGCGCAAAGTAGTTTAAATAGGAAACTGATTTACTATGGAGGATATTTGTTATAAAAAAGCTCATCACATTCTTGGTGTCAGGTGTTCAGAAGGTTTTTGTGAAACAGTCCAGCCTTTGTTTCCATTATCTGTATATGAAAGGTCTGTCAGCTGACGGCAGCCTTATCTGTATCTCGGTTTAAACCGGGTCTTCCGATGGCTCTGAAGATGTTTCTTTTATGGGCTGCCGCAGTGCCTTAAAGAGACGATCATACCCATCAGATTGTCACAATGGCAAACTATTAAATCTTCTTTATTGAAAAGTGAAATTGTACTCAAAGTTTTCTGCTTATCTGGAACCGGGTCGTAGGGGCAGCAGTCTCAGCAGAGACTTCCAGACTTCAGTTTATTTCTACAGCGCCAATTCACAACACATCATCTAAAGGCACTTTAAAGTTCACCAGATCACACAGTCAAATTGATTCAAAGTTTTCTATCTAAGGAAAACCAGTTGATTGCATCGACTCATTGACTCGAAGGCAATCCCTCACACTAAGCATGCTTGTAGCGACAGTGGAGAGGAAAAACTCCTTTTAACAGGAAGAAACCTCCAGCAGAACCAGGCTCAGTTTGAGCAGCCATCTTTCCCAAGGACGAGTTCAAAAGAGACAGACACCAACACCAGCTCCTCAGGGGAAACCCCAAGGTGCTCCAGGGCTGTCAACAGACATTATCCCCATCAGCCTGTCCTTGGTTTCCTCCTCCCGGTTGGATATGCCTGGAACACCTCCAGAGGGTGACATCCAGAGGACATCCAAAGCAGATATGTCAGCAACCTCAGCTTGCTCCTCTAGATGAAGAGGAGAAGCATTTCTAAGTTAGCCTCTCCTGGATGACAGAGCTCTTCCAATCTCTAAAGCCGCTTTCCCACTGAAAACCCAGGTTTTTCAACAATCAACTATTGGCTCTTTTCCCATTTGGTTGAATAGCCGAGTCTGGCCCTCTGCTGGCAAGGCTTGTGGCCACTGTCCCCCCAGCACTGCATGTCTGACACCATCACGCTGGGTGAGCGTTCAGGCTGTCGACACTGCAATGGAAATTAGGGAAGTAAATAATGGAGAGCAGCATGGACAGGAACAGGGCGTAGTTAGTATTCTTTATTATTTTGTTCTTTTACCTTTCCAAATCCCTTTTACTAGCACTGCTCCATGTTTACTGAATATAAACAGAGTTGTTTCGGCTTGTTAGATCAGAAACGACTGGTGCGGTGTGTTGACGTCTGTACGTTGCGTTCATTGTTGTAAAGTTATTTAGCGGGTAAGCTAAATAAGAGGTAAGAGAACTCTGATGTTCTCACAGCATGCCGATCGGAGCCGAGGGGATTATAATGCGGGTCGCTTGCCGTTTGAGTCTCTAAACCGTTCCCACTGCTAAAAGCAGATTGTTCCCGGGTTTAAACGGGTTTGTCTGCCAGTGTGAAAGGGAGCTTGCAGCCACCCTAAAGAGGCAGCTTATTTTAGCCACTTGTTTCCAGGATCTTGTTCTTTAGGTCATGATCACGATTTCATGACCATAGGTAAGGGTAGGAATGTAGACCGACTGGTAAATCCAGAGCCCTGTCTTTTGACTCCACATCAGGCTGGTGCAGCATCCGCATTAAAGTGGGAGCCGTGGCGAGCTGATGCTTGATTTAAATCCTCGGATCAATCAATCACAATCACATGATTGGTCAATTCAAAATCTGAAAAATGCACCACATCAACAAATTACTGCAACAAAACTGTTTTCCAATCCTAGATGAGATGCTCCAGTGGCTGCATGTTAGCGCAGAACTCTTCATAAAATGAAGAACATCATAGACAACCCGGAAAATCCTCATCAGACATGGCATCTTCAGTCAGAGGCTCTCCAGTTTTGCTGTTGGGCTTTCCGCCTGCAGCCATCAACATCTTGATGAATAGTTCAAGAAACCCTGGTGATTTGAGTTACAGCAGCATTTCATTAAAATCGCAGCAGCAAAAGGATATAGAGACTGAAATGGTTTCCTGTTCCTTGCAGCATTGCTCAAGCTTAGTCAGATGGATAGTTTATGAAAGTCAGTTTTCAAAATTAGACAGTATCAAGCTACATTCATCTTCTTTTAACTCTGGTCATCATTCCATGCATTGCTCTGGAAGGCACCAGTGAAGGGGGATTCACAATATTGGAATATTGGCCGATATCTGATATGCAGATTTTGCAACTCAACTGGCCAACAATCGATACTGATGATATACTTACTGATAGAGTTTTGACCAAATCCTCCAGTTCTATGCACTAGTGATGGTTAGGTTAGAGTAAATACCAGGGTTAGGCAAAAATACAGCCACTAAATGGATGTAAGTCAGTGTAAAGTCTTAATATGGATACAGATACAAACATGTCTGTGTGTGTTTGGGTATTTGTGTTTCTCACTAGACTTAAAAAGTCATAGGATTTTTGTCTGCGACAGAATCAACTGTTGCTTATCTTTTGTGTTGTTATTCTGCATTCTAGTCATTGCAGCTGTTTCAATAAGTAACTTTTATTACTTATTAGATCATTTTCATCCATATTTTATGTTTGAGTCGAACCTGGTGAATCCTGTCAGTAAAGCTCTGTATTTGTGTGATATATGTGACTTTTCCTGAACCACTTCAATGTGAGATTAAAATACTTTCGATTGCTTTCCATTAAGGACAGTAAAGTTGTCGGGTTTCTGTCTCCATTTATGTTTCTAAAAAGATCGATAGTATGAGGAAGTCTGGCCACCTTTTCCTGAGGTCATGATAGCCCCACTTACTTCTATAGTTCCAGGCTTTTAAAAGCTTGTTTGCAGTTCTGACTTTGTTTTAAAGGCTGTGCTGAATTTAAGAAAAGCTACACTTCCTCTTTAGGAACGTTGGTAACACTTTAGTACTTTGGTAACTTTTCATTCCCTCGTCTGTTAATATTAAGGACACCTCATCTTCTTTGAGATTTACATATTATAAATTATCATTCTGCAAAGTTTTTTTCTGGTGGGATGATGCAGTATGCAAAACAAAGACTTAAATGTTTTTTGTTGTTGTCATTGAAACCTGCAGGATGCGTGAGGACATGTCCACTATGGTTTGTGTGAAGGAGGAGGAGGACCCAGGGGAGAAACTGTCCCAGGATGAGATCATCTCCCGGACCAAGCAGGTGATCCAGGGGCTGGAAGCTCTAAAACAAGAACATCATTCCATCCTGGAAGGCCTGCTGGGCACACTGCGCTGCCTGAAGCAGGATGAGGAAGGCGTCCTGGTGGAGGAGAAGTCTCATATGATCCGGAAGTCCCTGGAAATGCTGGAACTTGGTCTGAGTGAAGCTCAGGTATGAGCGTTTTAAGCTTTAGCTTCATTGATACCTTTTGAAATTCAGAGTTTTGTTATTTCGAATTACAAAAGTTTTAATACAATTTAGTTACATCTAAAGTAAAGATGTTTATTAGCTTTCCTTAGTGAGTTAAGGATAGAAATAAGTAATGTTAGTGCCATAATTCTGTTATTTATGGACATCCGGATGTATATCGATTTGCATATGCGCAGGATGGATCTTGCTTCTACGACTGATGGGGTAGTGACTTGCTTTTCATTAACAGGGAGATACAGTGTTTTTTTGTTTTTGTTTGAATGTGTCAACATTTTGTAAAGCATTAAAGGATATGAATATAAGGTGCTCTGTTTGTAACAACAATAACAGAGTTTGGTCTGTTGGGAAACTGTAGACTACAGGAAGCACAGGTGCAGCTTAAATACAGATATTCTTGGGTGAAACTGAATAAATATGAGAAGTGAAGAAAAGAAGGAGAAGTTTAGACTTTTTTTTAGCTACAGATGCTTGTAATTTCTCCCTCTGAGTCAGAAATGTTCTGTTGTTGGTTTAATCTCCAAGTAATCAGATACAAATACCTAGCATGCAGAGTATGCAGACTCCAGTTCCCACTAATGTGTTTGTGCAGCAAAAATACAACAAACACAACGTTTGTTTTATTATCCTTTTTTTCAATTCTTTATTTTTGAAACCTTTAGAAAGTTACATGAAATGAAATTTCACAATTACTGTGTAATTGCAATTGTCTGTGATCAATTCCAATATCTTTTGTTTTTTAATTGAAATAATAATAAAGAAAAGGTGAAAAAAACCCTGAACAAAAAGAACAAGAATAGGGCGATCGAGGGGGTCCCATTCCAAAAGACATTACACGTATGTTAGTTTTATTTTTCATTTGTAGTACGAGTTGTTTTAATTGAAAGTGGAAAATATCTTATTTTTGTACACCGTCTCACAGACTGATGTGCATCATGAGATTCTTCAGATAATCCTGATTATTCGAGGATTTTAAAAGATTGTTTCGCCAAGGATGAGTGGAAACATTGTGATCAGGACATTCTGAGTTCAACTGTTACAGACAAGAAATATGCTGTTTCTTTCCTTGAATTTTTTCACAGGCACATTGATTACCTTGGACACGTTACATTCTTTGTCTTTAACATCTCTCTGCTTAGGTGATGATGGCACTGTCAAGCCATCTGAGCTCTGTTGAATCAGAGAAGCAAAAGCTCCGTGCTCAGGTTCGCCGCCTCTGCCAGGAGAACCAGTGGTTGAGGGACGAGCTAGCTGGAACGCAGCAGAAACTGCAGAAGAGCGAGCAGAGCGTGGCCCAGCTCGAGGAAGAGAAGAAACACTTAGAGTTCATGAACCAGCTAAAAAAATATGATGAGGACCTTTCCCCCTCAGTGAGTACGCAGCTCATCCTCTGTCTCTGTGGAAGGCCTTGTCTGCAGTGAAACTGATGCCTTTCCGGGGAATCATACCTCTGTTATGGGATCACTATTCTACTAGTAATTCTGCTAACCAGACCAACCTTGTTTCTAAGCCAAAACAAGGGTTTTTTTTTTTGTTCCACTCTATAGCCTTGAACTCAATTCTGTTTCTGACATTTTGAATTGAAAAAGCTTCCTGGACGGGAAGCAAAATGTCTTCAAACTTGGAAACAAAGTCAAGTGGATTGTTTTTCAACTATTTTGGAATGCTAACCACACATTAGCATAAACAAGTGTCTCACTTTACAAGAACATTTATTGCAAACACTGAAACAAAAAAATTAAATATCTTTTAGCAATTTAAATTTAAATGCCAAAAGCAGCTGATGGGAAGTATGCAGCTATAAATGGTTGAAGTTTGTTTAAAGTAAACTGTAAAAGCCACAATAGTCAGTACCTTTAGAAGACAGAACACCCTTATAAAAATGTTTGTGAGCCAATTATTAGATGAAGATTCTCAGTCATCCAGGTCATAGTCATTCCGTAAAAGTTCAAAAAATATCCACTGGACTGGACCAAATCCAGTGGATATTTTTTGAATTTTTACGGCTTTTACTGAAAGGCAATTATTAGCTGGATATGAACTTTTTTCAAAAGTTTTCATCGTTCTAATAAATTGTTCTGAAGTTATGGCAACAAGTTATGCTTGTTGTTATATTTTCAAACCCCACAGATATTTCATGAGCTCTAAAGTGCCCTTACATGATTGTATAGATCAGTGGTGGGTATTCCAGTTCCCAGGGGCCAGTATGCTGCAACTTTTAGATCAATCCTTGGTCCACCAACACACCTGAATCATGTGACCCAGTGAACCAATGGCACATCTAAGGCTATGTTCAAACTGCAGGCCTTAATGCTCAATTTCGATTTTTTTTTTGTGAAATCCGATTTTTTTTGCGTTGCCATTCACATTTCCAAATAAATGCAACTTGTATGTGATCTCCTGTGTGAACTGTATTCATACAACTTAAGTGTCCCACATGCGCATTAGAGAACGTAATGACATCACAAGCAAGCGTACTCTGTGTTTACAAAACATGGATGGTAGCGCTGGAGAACATCTAGCGATCTTACCCAACCTTAGAAACATAATGTTTTCAATATGGGTAAACATAAATATTACTCTCCGGATCATCATCTGCTTGCTTGTTGTTTTTCTTGCTGCTTCTTCATAGCAAGACCCAGAATAGTGACCTCTGTCAGGTATTAATGGCATACAGGTCGGGTGAATGCGACCTGGCCGTTCAGACACAGGTTGCATTGAAAAGATCAGATTCGTATCGGATTCAGGACCACATAGCCAAGCGGCCTGAGTCGCATAGGAAAAAATGGCATCTGAGTTGTTCAGACTGTCATTAAAAATTATAAGATACAGGTTGCATATGGGCAAAAAAATCGGTTCTTGGTCAGGCTGCTGTGTGAACATAGCCTAAAAGTTGCAGGATACTGGCCCTCAGGAGCTGGAATTGCCCACCACTGATATAGATGGTCTCTTCCATCTATGATTGTGGAGCAGGGTAAACAAAGAAGTACATGATAAATTCTTAAATGGTATTTTGATATTTGTTATTCTAGTTTGTGTCAAAAGGTTAAATTCTACATTTGCAGCAATATTCCATAATAAGATTTTTCATGTATGAATGTTTATAGTCCTGAGTGCAGATTAGCCACAATGAAGGTTGACTTTAAAACGTCTCTTCTTGTCTCCCGTACTTCTAGTAAATTGTCTTTTTTTCATCTTCATCCTATCAGGAAGAGAAAGAGTCTGACTCAAGTAAAGAGACCCTGGATGACCTCTTTCCAGACGACCAGGATGACCAAGCTCCAGGCAGTAAGTCCTCCTTCTTCTTTGATCTACTCCTTATGTTAACATAGTTTCTTACTAACTACATTCTAGGCGTTAAAGTTTGTTGCAAGCTGCTTAGCGGACAAAGTTTTCCCCATGTCTCTTACTGACATGGGAATGTCGCTGGATATTGTAGTGAATGACGATAATGGTAAAAATCAGGTTTATCGCCCAAAGCCTACTCTCAGCATATTGTTTGGGTGCTTTTACTTCAATTGGTTAAATCTGTCTTGACATGTGAACCGTGTCAGAGCGAACTTTGAAAATTATGTTTGTGTCTTCTTTTTCATTTGGGGAAAAGCCAAACCAGTTTCATGTAATGGAAGTACAGTGAACCGTCGTTTTTCGCGGGGGTTACTTTCCCAAAAGAACCCGTGATAGGCAAAATCTGTGAAGTAGTGACCTTTTCTTTTTATTATTAATTTCAATTCAGTTTATTTATTTAGCGCCAATTCACAGCACATGTAATCTTAAAGCACTTTACATTTCAGTTTTCTATCTGAGGAAAAGCAGTTGATTGCATCGACTCAATGACTCGAAGGCAATCCCTCACACTAAGTATGCTTGTAGCGACAGTGGAGAGGAAAAACTCCCTTTTAACCAGAAAAGTTGTTCAAGCTTGTATCCCTCTTCCTCAATGATCGCTTTAAATGTATTGTTCACGAATGCTTCTGCTCAAGCGGTATTCGTAGAAGCGGTCTCTCCGTGCAGAGAAGCATTTTTGATTCCAAAGTGTTTCTTAAACTTTTCAAACCAGCCCTTGCTAGAATTAAATACACTTGATACAAACAGCAAACATCCCTGTCATTAATATCATCACAGTTTGATACAGTGTTCTAGCATTTGTGCAGATAACGTTTCTATCCAGCGTAATTTTCTTTTTTCTGCAGTCATTAATCCTCAAAGCTAATGCAGACTTCATCCTTACCATGGTTTTGTTGTGGACAGTTGCAACCCTTTTTGCATCCTTATTAAAACTTACTGCTGCTGTCGTCCTCATGTCATGTTCCTCCTTCTTTATGGAATAAACAGAAGATTTATTAATTCTGTAATGGCGACCTTCAGCCACATAGGTTCTACTCTCCTTTAGCATGTCCAGAATTGTAACTTTTTCTGCAATAGTTAGCATCTTCCTCTGTCTTTTGGGCGCGGCCGCAAACTGCCTTTGTCCGTGCAGAATGTTTTGTCGAAATTATGGGTTTTGGAGAAAATTTGCAAACCTAAATTTGGCAAGCCCCTTTACATAAACGTATATTAAACCCTAACATGGAGACTGTTCAGCCAATCAGAATGCAGAACGAAATGCACAATGCAAATCTGTGAGGCAGAGAGGCCATTGAAGGTGAAGCTGAGGTATCACTATAGAGTTTTGTTTTTTGGGGGTTTTTTATAGGCAAACACCTCCTCCATTTGGCCTTCAGCCATGCCTCTCCATTTGGCAACCACTACACAAATAAACAAGGATGCTGGTGAGAAAGTGTCACTACCCATTGTCCGCTACGATTGGTCGGTCAGCTTGACCATGTTGTGCGTTTGCTGCATTGGTGGATTAGCATCGAGCTAGAATTTATAGAATCTGAGCAAACTATTCAACAATCCCCTCACTTTGGCTTTTTAATAATTAATAATGTCCATGCAGACCAAATATGTCTGTGCTTTTCAATTTAGAGGGAAGCCTGCCTCCAGAGGTAAACAGAATCTGTCAAATGCTGTTTGAAAAGAAGGTGGTTGGTTAAACTTAATCTGAAAGCAGAAGAAAAAAATGTAAATATAAAATATGTTTAAAAAAAAAAAAAGAGATTGATTAGAATCCCACATTTAAAGGGAAGAAATATGCATTTATCTTTTGACGGAAATAAATGCAATGCATTTTAGACTAGAACATGTAGAGATACCTGCTTGTATTCTTGAATTTCTGAACATAAATTGAAAGAATATCCTCTATCCATCTCGTTGCTTCCTGTTCTTAAAACAAATACATTTAATACTGTAATGTATTGTGTAATGTATTGTAATATATTGTGAATTCTAAATTAACTGCATACAATATGAAAAACCTAGCTTAATGTGGAGAGGTATGAAGAAAATAAAATGTTCTCTTCACTGCAATTAACCTCTTTTCAGGGACATATATCCCCAGGCTGCCTGTGCTTGTATATGATGTATGTGAGAGAAGATCATTGTTAGAGAAGATTAGCTTTAGCTCTGCCCTTTGTTCAGACAGCCTGACTAGCGTTTGGGGTTTTATTAAATTGGTGTCAGCAGAATTGGAGTAATTGTGTTGACAGCCATGGTTCCATTTGAATCAGCTTGGGGCTTAAAAGTCAACCCTTGAATGCAACCAAAACGAAAGGACTGTTTAATTCAGTTTATCTATATAGCGCCAATTCACAACACACGTCATCTCAAGGCACATTAAAATCCAACCAGATCATACAGTGAAATTGATTCAAAGTTTTCTTTCTAAGGAAAACCAGCTGATTGCATCGACTCATTGACTCAAAGGCAATCCCTCACACCAAACATGCTTGTAGCGACAGTGGAGAGGGAAACTCCCTTTTTAAAAGGAAGAATCCTCCAGCTGAACCAGGCTCAGTGTGAGCGGCCATCTGCCGAGGCCGACTGGGGTTCAAGGAGACAGAAGCAGACATAAGGAAATAAGAAAAGATACTGTTAAGATGCAGCAGATTGTTATTTTTTTCCAAACGTGCTCCCCCGCCATTTAAGGTTTTTGGTAGCCTTTAACTTCAAATTGATTAGATAGGCAGAGTTTAAAACCTGCCTTTATACCCAAATATTTTCTCATCATAAAAGTAATTTTAAACCTGCAGTTGGTGGCTTTACCTTGTTTCATTGAGCTTTTAGAGGTGAAGTGTTTTTTTGTTAAAGTTTTTGATGATGATGGTGCTCACAGAATCCACGTCACAAAACTAGACATTTATTTCTTTTGTTTTCTTCCTTGTGTGTTTAGTTCAACAGGCTCATGGCAGTGCTGCAGCAGCAGCTGCCCAGCAGGGAGGTTATGAGATCCCAGCTCGTCTACGGACCCTTCATAACCTGGTGATCCAGTATGCCTCCCAGGGCAGGTACGAGGTGGCTGTTCCCCTCTGCAAACAGGCTCTGGAAGATCTGGAGAAGACCTCAGGACACGACCATCCAGATGTGGCCACCATGCTGAACATCCTGGCTCTGGTTTACAGGTGAGTGCACCCCATTTCCTGGATCATTCAAAAGGCATAACAGCAGAGTTCAGGACACATTTTCTCTCCTGGAATAAGAATATTGATGTTTTCTTTTGAAAAAATATTTTTAAGCCTTCCTAAATCAAATCTATGAATAATAAATAAAGAACATTGGCTTTAGTACTACAGAGAATTTATTGATTATGAAAAATCAGTTGCTTTTTGGTGTCATTTTTGTAAACTCAGAAAAAAAGATCTGCACCTTAACTGTGCTGCCATCTCCCTCGTCTTACAAAATCCCCTCTCAAAATGTTTAGATTTCCAGATTGCGAAATAAGTTTACCCACTGGTATCAATAAAGTTACCTTGTTACCTGGTGGGTGCCCACATTTTCAGGAAGTCACCCTGGAGCCTTTTGCTGCGTGACAGCTTGCCAGCTCTTAAATTTGGGCTCTTCAATTCAGTTTATTAAAATAGCATTGGTTTTCCAGGACAGGGAGACTGGCTGTACCTCATGGACCATAATTCATGAGGTTTACTAATACTAAATTCTGACCCCAAGCAGCAGAGACAGCATAAACAGCTTCTTTAAATGCAAAGTCAATGGTTGACGCGCATCAAGGCGCAGCAAAAGGTCCTGCAGCATGTTGTGAGCAGCAGGAGCACCACGTCCGAGCAGCTGAAGCAACGCATCACGAGCTTCTGAGCATCTGAAGCGTGCGACTAGCTTTAGAAGCCGCAGCTGCTGAAGTTGAAAAGATTTAACTTTAGCTGCTCGACACGCCACATCAACCAATCAGAGAAGCTGATCAGGGAGACAGACACAGCACTGCTGATGCAGATCGCTATGATCATTCCTTTGAAACTGCTTAACTCCTAAATTAACTTTTGGGGTTTTGAATAGCATTGCAACAAAGTAAAAAAGTAAAATAAATGCATGATATTGCCACAAAATAGTTTGTTCCATTATATTTTTATTGGATGTTGTCTTTCATTTTGTGTTATATGGGTCCTTTAATCTTTGTGTCAAATGTCCTTAAATGATCACTAAATCATGTAAGAACAAAGGTCCAGTAATAATGAATCAGATTTTATGTCCTCTTGTTTTCCTGATCTTGCATTATGTTGGTATGTCACATTCTATTTATTTATTCATCTTTAAGGGATCAAAATAAATACAAGGAAGCAGCCAACCTGCTAAATGATGCTCTGGCCATCAGAGAGAAGACTCTAGGCAGAGACCACCCAGCTGTAAGTATATATATGCTTTGCTTAAAATAGTAAATAGCATTTGTTTTGCGATCGTCTTCATAAAAACACTTTTAAACAGCCATGTATGTCGGGGAAACCCTTTTGGAGAAGAATCACTTGATGGAAAATAAACAGAATGATTCACCTCAGATGTTTTAACAGAAACCAACATAAATTGATCAGGCTCACATGATAACAGAAGACAGTTCGTCACTGAAAACTTAAAGGAGACAGAGTTTTCTGCTGCATTAGTGAATACAAGAAACTTCTCAAGTAAATTAAAGAGAAACCTTTCTTTGTATTTAATAAAAGCTCAATTTCCTCATTGCTCATTTCCCCTGAGTTAACAGCATCTCTCCTCTTTCCATCATTTTAAATAGAGAAAGTACAAAGATTTACATTTCTGAATCTTTTCCAATAAATCCTGGGAATATAGACTTCTGTCACACCTTTGTTCCCACTGACAGATTAGGTCCTGTGTTTGCAGGTTCAAAGGTGTTTTATGATAAAATACCCACAGTCATTGAGGAAACACAAAACCTGTTTTAGGCAGATGTGGAACATCTGTGACTTACTACAGAATTACATTATAAAGCTAAACTATTAAATAAACACCTTTATTTCAGCTTCCGCAAAAAAGAGTTTAATTCAGAACAATTACTAAACCAAAGTGACTTACACGAGATACATGGGTTCCAGAGTCATAAAAGAGGTAATCCAAAAAAGACAAAATTTTATTCAAGCAAAACTGTGCCCAAACTGACTGCCTGCTTACAATGTCATGCAATGCAGACGTGCACAGCGCCGCCCTACCAAACAAGATGGGTAGCTCGGTCAGCAAGGACCTGAGGAAGAGCGGCTGCTGATGTCACTCTGCTGCATCCGCCGCTCAGAATGCTTTTTCGTTTTTTGAGTTAAGGACAGTACTTTGCTGGCAGACCACGAAAGCGAAAAAGCAGTGTCCGCTGTGTTTTCTCTTTGATTATGGCATAAAATGTGCAGTCTTAAAGAAGAAAATGCAAATGCAAACAGGATAATTGGTTACTAATTTCATTTATGAGTCAAGTAATGACGCCACATTCTTAAAATGAAAAGGCATTTCTGCAAATGCCTTTTCATTTTCAAATTTTACATTTCAAATTGAATTTCAGTATGTATTTGCTTGGGTACATTTTGAAAAATAAATCTCAAATATCTTTTTCTTTTTCATTTTAATTAAGTAAAAGGATGAGTGGTGTTAAAGAAGAAAATGAAAATGCAAACAGGATTATTGATTACTAATTTCATTTATGAGTCAAACAATGCAGCCACATTCTTAAAATGAAAAAGCCTTTCTGAAAATGCTTTTTCATTTGAAATATGGTAACGATTTGCTTCCATAGCTATCAAGCACAGACTGGAAACACAGGTCAAGACAACTCTATGGTGTTCTTGCAGTTTTCCCTCAAATGCACATGAATGATCCATGGATAGATGTCTTGTTTGTACATTTCTAAGGAAGCATTAGTAGCTTGACTAACTATGTTAACTACAGCAGGCCAGTGTATTTCCTGTTGGACCCCCATCATCTTCAGTTTGGGAAGCTGAGTAAGCCCCACTCTCACTCTTCAAACCTCAATCTGCCTCGATTTTTCTTTTTCTTGATGTTGATAGTTTTTTTCTTTGATTAAAAGATTTTTGTTGTATCAACCGATTTATTATGAAAGATACTTCCTGTTTCTGTTTACCAGTATTTCAATGTCCTACATTTAAGCTAAATTAAAGCGCCTTTCATTGAAAGTAAGAATAGACTAATTAGTGTTTAGTGGACGATTTCATTCACCAGTTTTTGCCAAACATCAGCCTGCTAAAACTCATTTTAGATTATTCTGTTTCCTCTTTAAGGAAGATGTTAAAGCTGCATTTCAGTTTTTGGTTCTATATAATTCAGATTTTACTGACTTTAATTTGATGTACAAGACACCTTTATTGAAGAAAAAAAATGCAGGTTGTGATGTTATATATTTACTCTTTTCATGATTTGTGTTCTTGATTAAAGTAAGGAAAAAACATCAAAGAACCTTTGAAATGCAGTCATTCATCATCTGCTCTTTACCTCCTCTCTCCTTGTATCAGTTCCTACAGCCATCTCACCCCTTCCTCTTTCCTTCTCTTCATTCTTCGTAGTCTAGTCTGTTCAATGATCCTCACTGTACATTTTAACTTTAATAAGGCACTCTGCAGCCTCTGTCATTGAGTGAACACGTTGGCTTTTAATCTGCTGGATCCAGATCTTATAACAGGTCACCGTAATCACATTCTGATGAAATAATTTAGGATGCACAAGTCAAATCAGTAACATTACACTGGTGTCTCGGAGATTGTGTCGCACGACTGTTAATGGAGGAACTTGAACAAAACATTTGAATTAAAATGATCTGTGTTTTGTGTCGTCGTTAGGTGGCGGCCACCCTCAATAACCTGGCTGTCTTATATGGGAAGAGAGGAAAGTATAAGGAGGCAGAACCTCTCTGCAAGAGAGCGCTGGAGATCAGAGAAAAGGTAAGAATTCACCAGACGTTTATTTGGTTTGAATGGATTCAGCCACAAGAAAATGGTAAAAATTATAATTTATTATTATTTTTTTTTTCATCAGAATGCTGACTATTAAATATTTAGATGTGTTTGCAGTCCAATGGGCCAGTTAACGCCAACTAGCTTGTGAGCCTTAGAGCTGTTGAATGTTACACCAGTCAGCAGGATTTTGACCTTAGCTATTTTTTTCTTGTTTCAAAGATGTTTTTCTGTCTGTATACTGTATCAGGTTAGTTTAGTGTAGTATTGAAAAATGCTGAAAAAAATTTTGTTTGTTCTTTCTTTATCTATCATCCTTGTATCCGAGCTAAAGAAGAGTTTATTTACTGCTGGACATCCAGTTTTGTTTTGCTTCAGATTTTTAAGTTTCTCATCAAAGCATAGTTTGGTGCTCTTAGTTCTGCTCATAAACATTCAGCATGAGCTCAGCTCTCAAACAGCACTATAGGAGTTCAAGGGTAAAGAGGGGAGGCAATGCTCACGGGATTTAGTCCTAAAAACAACTGTCACAGGTTAAATTCTGACCTTTTGACCTCTGCTACATTTTTCTCACCCTTAAATCAAATACAGGCTACTAGTGCAAAAAATAAAAACAACAAAAACTATTTAAGATCAATTCTATGTTGATACAGCTAATAAATTCCTTAGATGCTTCAGACCCACCATTTGGGTCACAGACTGAAGTAATGTTTGCTTACAGTGGGTTGCAGAGTAATCGGATTAATCGTGATTAATCGATTATTGAAATAATCGTCAACTAATTTAGTAATTAATTAATTGTTAACTGGATTATAGAGAAGTTAAAACATACTTTTAGCTGACAGGGCAACCCACTTAGAGCAGTTATTATACCATAATAGTTTAAAAGTATGTAAACATTTTGTATTTAAGATAAAAAAAACATTTTCGTCTGTTAATACTCTCTGTCTAGAACTCAAGTGGAACAGTTTAAGTTTCAACAGGTTTACTTTTGTAAAAATTCTTCTTTATGGAACATTTTGCTTTTTGATTATTTATTTATTAATCAAAAAAAATAATCCACGGATTAACCGATATATTGCAAAAAAAACAAACATTTTTTGCTGCAGCCAGAATCTGAACCATATGCTCCAAAAGTTGGCAGCTTTAGGGGTTTTTTGCTGAGTGGATCAGCCATTAAAGATTTTGTTTCTGCTGCCTACCTCTTCTGCTGTTTCCTTTTTACTGTTTTCCATCTATCACATCCTTCCAGTTGCCTTTATGATTTCTTTGATTCTTAACCCTAATGACCCGGTCAGCTATGTTGGTCAGCCTCACTCAGAAAACTGCTTCTCCAAAGACCCCAGCAGTCTTTAATGATCCGCAGTAGGGGGCATGGAGATTTCTTACTTTTTAGAGCTTTTACCTGCTGAAAGAGGTTTCTACCAATTATATGTTTTACAGAATTCAGTATAAGAGCAACATTAAAAATATTTTTCTTCCACCAGCTGCCTAAGATTGGTCATTACCTGTTTACACTGGGAGCAGAAACCACGTGTTACCATGAACAGGGTTTCCCTACTGTTAAAAAAACCCCAAAGGATAGTGGGTTGATGTTTTCTTTTTTGTTGTTTTTTTTTAAACATAAATCAAACCAGCCTTTCGTGTCATTATTTGTATTCCATTAGCTCAAAGGTATAGAGGACCACCTTTTATTTCCGGGTGGATCATCTAAATAAGTGGTCATCTAAATAATTGTCAATCATTCTGGTGATATGTTTACGTAAGGCTGTCCTACATGCTCGTCCCGTTAGCCATATTTTTCTGTGCATGCGCACTTTCAGGCATATATCTCTAAAAATGTTGGAGGATATTAAACCTCCCAAAAAATACAATTTAAGCTATAATTAATCAGGAGAGATGGAAACACTTTTTCCCAATTTGTGTTTTTTATGTTTAAAATGTTGCTGTAAAGGAAATGTCTTTGACTCCAAACCCTTATGGTTCTAATCCCCCTTTGATCTTTGTTAGGTCTTGGGCAAGGACCATCCGGATGTAGCCAAGCAGCTGAACAACCTCGCCCTGTTGTGCCAGAACCAGGGCAAGTATGAGGAGGTGGAGTATTACTACATGAGAGCGCTGGAGATCTACCAGACCAAACTAGGACCAGATGACCCCAATGTGGCCAAAACCAAGAACAACCTGGTGAGGAGCAGTGAAGCAGTTTGAAGGGCAAAACTCCAAATCATAAAATACTCTTATCTCAAGACTAATGGTGTGTTCAGACCGTACACGTTTTGGGCGTTAAAAACAAAGAAATTTGGACGCTGGATGAAATGCTGGTCAGGTTTCTTTGAAACTTCGGCGCTCTGATTGCTTACCTTCTCTGTTCTGTTGCTACAAGCTAGAGAGCAGCTTGGCTTTAATTAATTAATGTTTTGGAAAAATAGTTTTAACACATTTTTAAGTGTTAAACTTCACTTTAAAACATTTTCTGTGCAGTCAGTTAATCAGGATTATGATCCTTCTAAAACATCCAGCATATCAGCTGCACACTGACAGCTCTCTGCAGCACCCAGCTTGTGTTCTAGGGGATGGAAGTGAATATAAATAGTTTTAAAGGAAAAGTCCGGTCAGCGAGGAATTATCAGTGGATCATTATCTATTCCTAAAACTAATAGGTTTGCAGTGATTTAATTATGAACAATAATTTTCGTCGAGATCACTGGTTCTGGGAGCGGCCATTTTTGCCCAAATGTACTAACACCTCCCTCCTGACGTTTTCCAGCAGTGACGTCAAGGTGCGGTAAGCCTAGCGCCATTCTACCCACTTTACAAGCTAAATCAATGGGAACTGCTAGACACATCTGCAACAACAATTAGTTAAGACTTCCAGAGGACTTCACCATTGAAATTCGCGAGAGCTATAGTTAAACTGACAATGCCCACGGGCATGGCAGTTGGATGTTGTAATACATCGGGTAAAAGTGGAAAAAAAAAAAGATGAGTTCTTTCACCTTTCCAATTCATGATCCTACAAGGACGGGGTTGTTGTTGGATTGTCAACTTGAAGAGGGAGGATTTGCCATTGAACTTCTAGCCAGAGGAAAAAACACCTAATATGATGACTTAGATAATATACTAGCACATTATGACAAACACCAGATACAGCACTGGTACTTGATCAACAGCCGATACCGCACCATGACGTCACCAACCAGTAGGTGGCAGTAGTGTTCTTTGACAAACATGGATGCCTCCAGTAAAGCACATTCAAATGAAAATTACTCTTATTTAAAACACTTGAACACATTGAACAATATGTAATTATTTAATTTTTAAAGTACTTTCAGAAGTTTTAGTTCTGAATATGACTGGACTTTTCCTTTAAAGGTTTTTGGTAAAAAATAAAATAAAATACAAGCTCTGGAATATCCAATCAAATATTTTTAGTAAATTTGGGTATTTATAAAGTGTTTTGCCATAGGTCATTAAAAAAACAATTGATTTTCTGGCTTATCCCAACTTTTTTTAAACCTTTGGAGTTGAAATCCTTAATATCTATTTATTTTTCACATGCAGACAGCTTTACACAAGCGATAACAGCTAGCATGTACTGTCTGTCCCTCTTTTCTGATTGGTTGACGACACGTTGTCTTAAAGCAAAAGTTCTATTTTTTTAACTCCAGTAGCTCAGGTGGCAGAACGCTTAAATGCGCCGCTCCCAATGCTCAGACGTGCCTCTGGACCTCTTGTCACCATCGTCATTAGACAAATCAGATGCTTTGATGCCCAAAACGCGTTGAGTGTGAACACGCCTTAAGTCCTTACTTTGGCCTAGATTTCTGTTTTTAGATTGTAAAGCTGATCTAATTTTTGTTTTTTTGTGTTGGTTAGGCTTCCTGTTACCTTAAGCAGGGCAAATTCAAGCAAGCAGAGACTCTGTATAAAGAAATCCTCACCCGCGCTCATGAGAGAGAGTTCGGTTCTGTTGATGGTAAGACTTCAAATCTGGTGAAATCATTGCTAACAGAAATATACATCTATAATAAACTATTGATCACAAACCAATCAGTTGATCGTTTTTTTCAGTTTTTTTGGGTTATCAGTGATCACAACTGGTCCAGTCGTTGATTTCCCAGTTGGTCTGTAATGAACATGCTTGGTCTGCTAGTTAGCTTTAATCAGGTTTCTGTTGTAATGGGGAAAACTGAAACTGTTGACCTGCTCTAGTTAAATTGCCTTTATCTGAAGTCATCAGGACTGATACTCTTACTTCACAGATGAGAACAAACCAATCTGGATGCATGCTGAGGAGAGAGAGGAGCAAAGCAAGGTAAGTCTGCAAACAGTGTCGTTTTTGACAGCCATCTTAGATTTAGTCTAAGTCTTCAGGACGAAAATTATTATTAGTTTTAGTCGCATTTTGGTCATTACGATATGTGATAGTTTTAAACAGTTTTATTCGACTAAAACTTAAAAAGGTTTTAGCCTAGTTTTTCAGTTTTAAGTTACAATTTTGACTACAAGATTCTTTACCACACTGACAGCTCTTGCCTAGATACTACAATTGCTGGCTATAGAATGCTATAGAATTGCTGTTGGGCAGAAAACTAAACTAAATTAATTGTTTTATGTATTAATGCCCTACTTTACACAAAAGAGTCTCACAAAAGTTGTGAAAATAGAAGATCTAGTTCAACATTTCGTTAATATGGCAACACATTGGTTAATATGACAGACAGACAAGCTATCAAAATGTACAATAAAGGAATGGTTTTAGACATACAAGGTTTCCATCGTAAAGCAAACACTTCCTGTTCTTCTATGAATTATTATTGGTTACACACCGATCAATAAAATCTTCATTGCTCCAAAAAAGCAACAAAAAAAAAACATTCTTCTGTCTATTTTGGCAATTTTGGCTTTATTTCTAAGAATTTGCCCCTTAGTTTCCGCTGCTCAGGGGTCAATATAGATTTAAATTCAAAGGGGTTTGACATAAAAAAAAAAAAATAAAGAGATAACCTGCACAAGCCTTATAATGCCATGGCCATCTAGACCTAAACTGAATGAATATGCTAACTAAAATGTTGAAATATTCAAAGGAAACAGATTAAATGTTTTAATGACAATTCAAGGAAACATTTACATCATATCTGAATAGATAGAAACGAGACCAAAGAGGGAGAAATATTCAAAGATCTATGTACCTTTTCTCCTGGCTCTTTATGCGAAAATAAACAAAATGCAATGAAAGATTTGCTTTGGATATAAGGATTTCCTTTTGGTAGAATTTAAAGAATGTTTAGTATATCCTCTTGTTAGCTAGAAGAAATAAAATATTGATCGTTGTACAAAGGTATTTTTTACCCTTGGCAGAGGATGATCAGCCACATAGTTTATTAAGTAGTGAGAGCAGGAAGAGCCATACTGCTAGGAGCGAACATCAGTGTGGAGCATAAAGCGCTGAATCATATCTGCACCAGCACAGCTGCAAGGTCAGAGTTTGTCAGAGTTCAGCACGCAGTACAAAACGATTCCAACTTCTTTTCACCCCTGCCGCTGCTGCCATGATCCATCTATGGTCATGCAGAATGTGCACGGCTGCACGTCAGGTGGTGGGCGTGGTTGGTTAGCACTCACAAGTTAATGCTAACTAATGTGTGTTTGCCTTATATGACTCATCCATTTACACTAGTTTTCACTAGATGTGGATGGTGCCAACGATCCGCATTGGATGACGGGAAATAAGTATTTATAAACATTAAACCGAAGCGAAGAGTAACGAGTAATGTTTTTGTTTTTTGTTTTTTTAAATATAAGGAATAGAAAGTAGAGATACTTGTGTGAAAATGTAATGAGTAGAAGTCAGAAGTAAGAAGGAAAATAAATAATAGAGTAAAGTATAGATACCTAAAAAGTGTACTTAAGTACATTAACGAAGTATTTATACTTCTTTACTTGACATTTCTGCCAGCTATGCATAAACTTAACCTAAACTCAACTGACATCTTAATCCAAAACCAAAACAGAAGTGAGGACCAACAAAATATCCTCACTTTGGCTCAAAAGGTCTTAGATTTGATGTTGAATTTAGAAACACGGTTCTGATAGCAAAACAGGAACACCCACACCCACAACCTGAGTTTTAAGTTCAGACCTACAACTCAAAGGGTTAATTATTGAAATAATGAAAAATCCTGGTTTATTGTCGGTCTTGAGGGAAAAGCTTCTCCTTTTAAAGAACAATTTGGAAAATGTGTGCATTTCTGTTTCTTTTTCTTCCCAGGGAAAGCAGAAGGACAGTTCACCATTTGGAGAATATGGAGGCTGGTACAAAGCATGTAAAGTTGATAGGTACGTTTTTTCTTTTATTTCCTGAAGATAAATTAGCCTGATTTATGATACAATCTGGTTTTCTTTTAATATTTTAGTTTCATTCTACCTGACAAAGCTCTCTTTTAGGGCTGAAATAATTAATCGGATTACTAATGATTAATCGTTTATTAAATAATCGTCAATTAATTTAGTAATCGAATAATTATTAACTGGAGTATAAAGAATGTAGTACATGCCTTTAGCTGACAGAGCGACCCACTAAGAGGAGTAATTATACCTATATTGTTAAAAAAAAAAACATTTTTGCATTTAAGATAAAAAATCTTTTTCATTTGTAAGTTTCTTCTATCCAGGACTCCTCAAGTGGCAAAGTTATAGTTTCTCCTTCCTTAAGTCTCCTTTAAGGATCCTTTTGCTATCAGATTATTAATCAATTAATAAAAAGAAATAAATCGACAGATTAATCGATTTGCAAAATAATCGTTAGTTGTAGCCCTAATCTCTTTAAATGACCAATGTTCTTTAGAACATTTTAGTGAGTTACCTGGTTTAAAACTGCATTATTTGTATCATATCGATCAATAAAGACTCTGAAACATGATTTCCCTCTCACTGTTATTCAGCCCCACCGTTACTACAACCCTGAAAAACCTTGGTGCCCTCTACAAGCGGCAGGGAAAGTTTGAAGCTGCTGAGACCCTGGAGGAGGCAGCCATGCGGTCTAGGAAGCAGGTGGGTTGTTTTTTTTGTTTTTTTAAAGATGAGATGAAACTAAACCTGTTGTAGCTGCTAAACCTACATTATAAAACCAAAATTAGAGATGTCAGTTTAAAAGCATTTTTTCTCTGTGAACTGTTGTTAAATAGAGACCTGAATGCAAAAGGCAATTACCGTACTGACCCGAATATAGGACGACCCTGATTAGAAGACAACCACCTCTTTCCAGGACCAGTTTTTAAGAACTAAACAAAAAGACCTAAAAAAAGGACTATTTAATCAATGATTTTATATGCCACTGCTTAATATTTAATTTCAATAATATTGCATTGAAAGATTTGTTCAATTACAATAAAAAGTAAAAAAAAAAAAAACCCACAGTAATGACAAATTAAACTGAAATCTTCAGCTTCAACTCGAATACAATCTGAACTTTGCTCACTGAAAAGCTCAAATATCTGTATGAGGCTTTTCCTCACCGATGTCGTCTGGCTCATGATTGCTTTAATTCCTACTCTCTCCCTGCTGCTCTGCTATTTTTTGATAAGCTTTTCTTTTGCTGTTTACATTTTCCGGTGTTTTTGAACATGTCCTCTTCTGACATTACACTCTGTAATGAAGTATTTTTGACCTGGTTTAATTTCCTAAAAAATCTTCTTTAAAGAATCTTTGGATATCCGATTATTAATGGATTATTCAAAAAAATAATCAGCAGATGAATCGATTTGCAAAATAATCATTAGTTGCAGCCCTAATTTAGAGACAAACTTCATTGCTTTCAGGCTGCTTTGGGGGATGTTATGTTAATGACTAATATGTAAAGTGGTCATGATTGTAAAGCGGGAGAGAAATGAAACAGGGGCAAACAAAAATCTAAATATTTTGGCTTTGATATACTTGAGCTTTTTTCTGAAGTCTTAAACTAAGATCAAGTATCAACTAATCAGTTGTCTGAGAGTACATAATCAGTTAATAAAATCTAAATATGGATATTTTATTATCAGTATAAAGACATCTGTTCTAGGAAAACCTCTGAGCTTTTTTAGAGCAACATACTGTAAGTGAAAAAACTCCCTCCAATAAGGAAAGAAACATGACAGACAAGGCTAAAGTTTTGGAGAACTTTAAAGTAGTAAGGATATTAAACAATATTTTAAACTTTAAAACTTTCATGGATGGTTGTTCTATTATCTGAAAGTGTGGAAAGAGGGGATCGGAGAAAGCTTTCTTTAAAGGAGCAAACAAGAGGCCCATGGCAACGACAGAGGAGATGCTAAGATCTCTGGAGGGAGAATCTGTTGACAGAGCAACAAAACTTGATGGAAGACGGGACGTAAAAAAGCCATAGTTGAAAGAAAGAGATAATGTATTCTTATTTGCAGCTTGTCAGGATCCTCGTAGAATCAGGGCCGGGGGCGGGGGGCATATACCTTTGGGCAATACTAGGCAGTTGCCTAGGGACCCCATAAAACTCTGTTTAATATGTTTGTATATAATAGTTGTATGTTTAATACAACTATTCCTTATTTCTGCACATTAATTATGTTTTTGATAAAAATCCTTTCACCCCCCCAGTGTCCACCACAATGGACCAGTCCATTTGCTGCACATGTTCAGAAAGGTCCAAACAGACAGCAGCAAAACATTTGAAAACGTTGCGAAGAGCAGTGTTACCAACTTGACGCATTTGTCACTATAATTAGCGACTTTTCAGACCCCTCTAGCAATTTTATTTAGAAAAAAGCACCTAGCGCCAAATCTAGTGACTTTTTTTCTGCTACTGGAGACTTTGGCGACAACATATAGAGGCAGCGAACTCCGCTCTCCAGAGCAAGTAGATTCATAACCCCGCCTCCTGCTCTCCTCTCTCATGTCTGCTGTCATGATTCATGCAGCTATTATTTCATCCAAATGAAAAACAGATAAGCAGATCATTGCCTGTCTACAGTGAAAAGAAGGACTGTTATTTACTTTTGTCTTTTTGGAAACACATGAAGGAGAAATCATCAGTTAAGTGAGCTTAGTTACTGGAAAAAATCTTTCATTCTTTTTGAGACATTATGAAAAGTCAGCTGAGTACATAACATGAAGAATAAAACGACAAGAAAAGGTACAAAAGAGAGCAACAAAACATAGAACAAATAATGTTTGTCTATTCTAATAAAGTTTCTGTATCTGTATAATGGGTCTGTTTTATGTGGTGTCTTCTCAATTAAGAGGGCCTCTTGTCTGTCTTTGCCTAGGGCCCCAAATTTCTTAAATCCGTCCCTGATGAGGGCGAGACCTGTTGGTTGTTTACTACTCTGAAATCGAATTCTTTGAAGTCGTAGGAAAGTTCTGTAAATGACATGACATGCTGCAAACTGTCGATGCAATTTGGAGGGGACATTATTACTCCTTTATGCAACTGCTATCAAATGTATAACAACTGGTCCTTTTTAAAAAGCTCTTTGAAAAATGGGTCCACATGTACAGCTTCCTTCAAAAAGCCATTTTTGTTTTTCTCTATCATATCGTGGCTTGGATTCTCAGCACCAACCTATAACAGATCCTAATGCGTGGAAAGGTTATTAATAAGCAACTCGATGTTGCTTATTATATTTTAAACTGTCTTTATTTTAAAGTAATCTACAAACATGCATGATCATATCTTCTAGGGTCTGGACAATGTGCACAAACAGCGGGTTGCCGAGGTTCTAAGTGAACCAGAGGCGCGAGAGAAGCAGCGCAGTCGAGAGAGTTTGACTTCAGATACCGTGAAGTATGAGAGCGGGCCGGACGGTGGCGAAGAAGTGAGTATGAGCGTGGAGTGGAACGGGGTAAGTACAGTACACAGCCCTCAGCGCTTCGTACCATGGGTCTGTCAGCTATGCTTTAGTGACGATCATCCTCCATCTTTATGGACCAAATGCAGAGTAGCTAATGCAGTTCGGTTGAGATGTTTTAATTAGAGATGCACTGATCATTGATTTACTTTGTCTGATTTCCACACCACAATTTAGTAAAACTCGCCAAAAAATCTAATATCTATATTTAGATTCTCTACTGTAATTATAGAGAAGCCTCATAAAATTTTCTTTTATGTTTCAGTATTGATTGTTAATATAGGATGGATAGTAGTGTATTGCTAATACTTAAAGCATTAGACTTTCTGCTAATATTAGCAATCGGAAGGAATAGTAGTCAGCATTACTGATAAACAATACATTTTGTGTGTAATTCCTTGTAGAGTGAGTGCTTTAATAGTAAGCGTTGCTCAAAGAAATTTCAGCATCACATATTCCCGTGTTCATAATTAATTATTATCAGAATAAAACCTGATAAAACCTGGTAAAATGTTTCTGGCCTCCTTTTAAGAGCTAAAGTCTCCCTCTGTCTCATGCTGCCTGAACGAACAGCCTTCATTTCTCATTTGAACATTCAGTTTGCTTCATGAAACTCTTCCATCCTCCTCTGTCAATCCTAAACACCTCACTAATATTGAAATCCCTCCCGCACTAATTCAAACAGAACATCTTTGGGACTCGGATCAAAGTTCATCATCCATCTGGATGGATTTCCAGCAAGAGCATTCACCAGAGAGTCGACTTGTCTCCGTCTCTGTTGTATACGATTTTACTCCCTTAATCATTTTCAGTAGTTACACATACAAGTACTTAGTGGAACCTTATGGCAGCAACCATAAAGGTCTGCTGGTGAAAGCAAAGCTGTTGGGCATTGATGCCCAGAGCTAGATTGGCAAAACAGGAGAGAGAAGAAAAAGTCCACTTAGTTAAGCTGAGTCGACTCGCATCTGGATAACTCGAACCCTTAAGGTGATGATTCATTGACTCCAATTTTACTGTCGTGTATTCGACTTGCAAAAATCACAACTCATGCCTCTTCCGGCATTGTTATTTCCCAACTGAGATCTAAAGTTTCCAGAGCATATATTTCCTTTTTTTCAGTAATGTAAAATTGGAAACCTTGCATTAAATGGAGAAACATCTGTTACCTTGGAAACAATTTGTACCAGTTATATTATTGTCCATCTCATAACCAACGTTACATTAACCACCTTCAGATTTAAAGACATATATTGGTTTTCAGTCTGACAGAGAAACAATCACTTCTTCTTCTTTTCATTCCTCTGATTAATTAATCCAACTCATAAGTCTTTTCTGGTTAACATGGGCTCTGTACTGTACTTCTGAGTTGATGTTCTCTGTTTGTCTGCCTGGTGCATTTGTTTGTTGTGCTGCTGCTTTGTGTGAAAATTGTGACTTCTCTGTCTATTTTCCTTTATTTTTTCACCTTCCCTACTGTAGAGTTTGTTTGCAGTCAGAGAAAGGGGAAAAAAAGGGCCAGAATGCCTGCTAGGCCAAAATAAAGTTGAAATCTAAAACTAAATGAGTGACTCTTGGATACTCTTTTTTTTTTCTGCATAATCCTTGAACATTTTATCATTAAAACTGCTTAAACCAATCAAACTCAACATAGTTTCATTTAGATTTTTATACTGAATCATGATACATTCATACATGTCTATGAATTTGTGGAATAACAAAACATTTTTATTCAGTATTTGATCATGCGCTGCTTTTTAGCATGAACCAGGGTAAAATTAGGTTAAACTTAAAAAGAAAAGATAGTGAGTTGTTTTTCAAAATTAAACATGATTTTAATTAGCTGGAGATTAGCTAGAGATTACAATTTAACGCTAGGGAAGTTCTCAGTCATCCAGTGTCATAGACGTTCTAAAAAAATTAAAAACAATACACTGGACTTTGTTTCCAAGTTTGAAGACATTTCGCTTCCCATCCAGGAAGCTTTTCAATTCAAAATGTCACAAATAGGGTTGTGTTTGAGGCTTTATTCAGTAGCCCAAGAAGCCTTGTTTTAACTTAGAAAACATGCAAATTTAACCGGACTAACGGGTCTGCCCATTTGGAATGGGAGTTGTTTGATTTCTTTATTAGCCTTCGTTACCCCATACCTGGGGTGTTGCAGGCTAACAAAGGGGGTGGGGGTTTTGATGATAGCGGGAAGGTATCAACTCAATTACTACCTACAATGCAGCGATTGAGTTGATTCTTTCCTGCTAACATTGCAACCCGCACCCCCTTATAGGGAACAATAGACCTCACTTTCAGCTAGGGCAACAATTCCCTTTAACGACCTCCCTTTCAGAGACATAGACAGGTATGGGGTATTGTAGGCTAACAAAGAAGCCAAACGACGCCCATTCCAAAGGGGTGGACCTGTTCTTCTGGTTCAATTTGCATGTTTTCTAAGCCAAAACAAGGCCTTGTTTTTGCCCCACTCTATAAAGCCTCAAACTCGACACAATCTTTGACATTTGAATTGAAAAAGCTTCTTGGATGGGAAGTGAAATGTCTTCAAACTTGGAAACAAAATCCAGTGGATTGTTTTTTTGTACTTTTTTGGAATTACATCTTAATGTTATGATGCTTTTTATATATATTTTTTTTTATTGGTAGACAATTTGGCTTTTATCCCTATAGTCCAGTATTTGGGCTGAACAGTCTCTGGCTGCTCTCATCTTTTTTTCTTTCTCTTCTATACTTCTGGTTTGATTTAACAAAGCTTACACCAGTGGTGGATGAAGTATTCAACAGTAGTACTTGAGTAAAAGTACTGATACCCATAGTAAAATCTCTATCAACTACAAGTAAAATTTACTCAGTCAAACATCTACTGAAGTTAAAGTATTTAAGTATTCACGTTTGAAAATACTTAAGTATTCAAAAGTACATGCATTTTAAAATACTTTAGTATTCAAAAATACAAATTAAATTTTCAAAAATTTGTACATTTCTGTTTAATTTTCGGAGTAATTTTTAAAAAGCCACAAAAAAGGCAAGCATTTTTGTTTATTACTTATTTAAAATCAAGAAAAAAAGAAAACAGAGTCTTGATTCTCCTTACATTCACTTTGTAATAGAGGTTTAAGCCTGAATCTATTATTACACAAAAACAGTAACTTTGATTTAAGAACTCATCCTACTGAACAAATTGGCCTCATGGCAACAACTAAAGTCTTGTTAAAATTTATGAACTACAGATAATATCTATCTTGGGTTTCTCACATTTCTGGAATGTCATTAAATCTCTAAAACAGTGATGTCCTAGTGTAGCCCTGCTGTCTGCCATGTTGAAATTGGATTTCAAAAAAAGAAAAACAGCAACAGTGGATAACAAAGCTAAGCTGAGCCAAAAGGAACAAGTAACTACCAGCTTCCTCACAATGTAGTGGAGTGAAACTTTTTAGTACCCCCCCCCCAAGCAAAGATACTCAAAAAAGTACTTTAGTACAGTAATCAAGTAAATGTACTTTATTTTCCACCACTGTCAATCCCTTATTTTTCCAGATTCAGACACAGAATCGAACACAGCAAACCTGTGAACAGCGGGTTTACAGGTTTGCTGTAACATGTAGAATGTAGACCTAATCTGGTGGGAAAAAAAAAAGAAAAAATTAATTAAATCATAACAACAACCTTAAAATGGATAAAACAGCACAATGAGCCGAGGTTCCTTCAGAACCCTCCTCTATGAGTGATCTGAGGCTCTTTTAAGTGGGAAATGTGTTCATCCAGAGTTGGACACAGCCCTTTTCTGTAAGTTTTCTTTTTGTTTTCATTAAGAGACAATAATAAATAACTAAGGAACAGTGACCTTGTTTTTTTTAAATAAATTCAGATAAAGAAATGTTTGATCTCTCCTATAAAGGAAACTGTGTCTGATTCATGGAAACTGTTTCATTGTTTATCTGTTCTGTCCGTGTGCTAAGCTGTTCCTTTTATCCTCTACCTGTCACTTTTTACATTTCTCTATTTCTCTCCTCTTTTTGCTCTGTCTGAACGGCAGGCTTAACTCCAGATGCCTTGTAATGGTTCTAAAAACTTGTCTTCTGCATGGCGGATGCCTCGTCTCGCCTCAACCCCTCCAGCTTTGCAGTTTTCTTCAGTTCTGACTCCAACCCCTCTTTTCCTGGAGGGATTCTTCACACTACGCTCAACCAATGATACTGTTTTCCAACCCCACCTAACCCCACTCAGCTCTGCAACTGTTGTGGGTGGCGGGGGAACCCATGTTATACACTCCCTTTTTGAGACATTGTTTGGTTCTCTAACACTGTTTAGGCTCTTCTAGTAGAGTTTTGCCGCTGAATTCTCAGTACATCCATAAACATGATTGTTTGGCTGTCAAGAAATTCCTTCATATTGAGCATACCTCTAAAGAAAAGGGAATGAGAAACACGCACTGATTTTGCTCATCATTCAGTTGCAGTGCCTTGCAAAAGTATTCATATTTCCAAAAGTTGTTCACATTTTCTAATGATTAAAAAATTGGATTTTATGTATAAAAAAAAAAGATAAACAAGCAGAAAGTTAATGCACAATTATGACAAACAGTACATGATTTTTAAACTTTAAAATAAATAAGTTGGAAACTTAAAGAAATCAGCACAACCTTCAGAAGTCACCACCATCCATAGTGAAACACGATGGTGGCAGCATTATTCTGTGTGTAAGCTGTTCTCCAGAACAGAACAAAATAGATGGGAAGATTAGGACGATTTGCAAAGCTCATAAAAAAAGGTTCCGTGAAAAACAATGCCGTTCTGAAATATGTGCTATATTGTGTTGGTTCATTGCATAAAATCCTTCAAAATACTTCAAGGGGTATGAATTATTTTGCATGGGACTGTATCTAATGAAGGGGCACATTGCAAAAGTTGTTAAAGCTCAACATAACGGTCAGATTGATGTTCTGATACACACGTCTTTTTAGGACATTTTGAGTATGTAAATACTGTTTTTGCTTTTGGGGATAGATTTTAAAGGCTTCTAAATCAGTGTAATATGGATTAACGTAGCAAATCTTAATGAAACAAATTAATATCTTGTTCAAATAGCCTTTTTCCCCCTAGTAAATAACCTTGTTTCAGGTATCAAGCATCACAGATATAAAGGTCAAAATACCAGTGAGCCTGTGTTTGACACGTGAAGGGTTACGATGACTTCAGATTATCTGAGTGAAGATAAAAAAACCTTAGTTAGTTATCATATTGGTTTCACTTTGGTCCTGAATGAATAGAAAACGTTCCTGGCTCAGCAAACATGCTAGCTTCTGTCCAAATCTGCAACAAAGGCTATGTTCAAACTGCAGGCCTTGATGTTCAATTCCGACTTTTTTGTGAAATCTGCTTCTTTAGCGTGGTCGTTCACATTGCCAAATATGCGACTTGTATGTAAACTCCTGCATGATGTGTATTCACACAACATAAGTGTCCCGCATGCACAGTCGAGGACGTAATGACGTTGTAAGCTAGCATGCTCTGTGTTTATGGAAGTAGACATGGATGGTAGTGCTGGAGTGCATGAAGCGAAAGCGATCTTTCATTTCTTTTCCGACCTCAGCCATTATATCAACAACACCAGCTTTTAAAGAAATTATAACATAAAGACTGCTCTCCGCATTATTGTCTGTCATGGTTGTTGTTTTTCTTTCCGCTTCCCATTTTGCTTCCCGCTCCTGTGTAGCAATAGTGACTTTTGTTGCGTATTGGGGAGTGGCGGCCCAGTGGTTAGGACATAGAGCTTGGAATCCTGACGTTCTAAATTTGAGCCCCACTCCCACAGACTTCCACTCTGGGTCCCTGAGCAAGACCCTTAACCCCACACTGCTCACTGGTGCCCCACGATGGCAGCCCACTGCTTCCCAAGGGGATGGGTTAAATGCAGAGGTAAATTTCTCCAATGTGAGATCAATAAAGTTCAAGTATAATTAATGGTTCAGGTCGGATGAATGCGACCTGGCCGTTAGGACACAGGTCGCATTTGAAAAGATCAGATATGTATCTGATTCAGGACCACATAGCCAAGTGGCCTGGGTCACATTGGAACAAATCGGATCTGCGTTCAGACTGTCATGAAAAGATCAGATACAGGTTGCATATTAGCAAAAAAATCGGATTTGGGTTACTTCAGCTGCTGTGTGAATGAAGCCAAAGATGTAAACAAAATATTTAAACAACCTGTAGACGACATAGGCTACGTTCACAATGCAGCCTGAAGTGACCCAAATCCGATTTTTTTGGCCCACATGCGACCTGGATCTGATCTTTTCATGGCAGTCTGCACACAGATCCGATTTGTTCCAATCCGACCCAGGCCACTTCGCTATGTGGTCCTGAATCCGATACGAATCTGATCTTTTTAAATGCGACCTGTGTGTGAACGGCCAGGTCGGATGAATCCAACCTGAACGTCATTAATACCCCACAAAGGTCACTATTCTGGGTCTTTCTACGCAGAAGCGACAAGAAAAACAACAACCATGGCAGATGATGATGCAGAGAGCAGTATTTATGTTTAACCATATTTAAAAGATTGAGTTTTTATGGTTCGAAAAGATTGCTAGATGCGCTACCATCCATGTTTACTTCCGTAAACACAGAACACACTGGCCCGTGAGGTCATTGCGTCATCTACTGCGCATGTGGGAAACTTGTATGACTGCAGTTCACACAGGAGATCACATACAAGTTGCGTATATTTGGAAATGTGAACGGCAACGCCACAAAAATCGGATTTCACAAAAAAAATCGGAATTGAGCATCAAAGCCTGCAGTATGAAGGTAGCCATAAGGACATAAAAGAATAATAATCTAAAGTCTGGTTAGACCACAAATAAACGCCATTCAAACTTAGCAGTGCTTCCTTTATTACAGGTGGGAGATAATTGCCATGAAAATGTCTGTCCAAAGTTCTGCAATATTGTAACATTGATATTTTATTTCAATGTACTTTTCAAAGACTGATAACAAGCCAACAAATTTTGGCAATTTATCTTAAATAATCCAATGCAGGGTTGGGGAATTCCAGTTCCTGAGGGCTGGGATCCTGCAGCATTTAGGTTTGCCTTTGGTTCAACACACTTGAATGAAATAACTAGGTGAATAAGAGGACTCTGGAGAAACTGACTGCATGCTAAGAAGGTAACTCAGCTATTTGATTCAGGTGTGTTGAACCAAGGATTGATCTAAAAGTTGCAGGATACTGGCCCCCAAGAACAGGGAATTGCCCACCCCTGATCTAATGGAATAAAGGTATGTTTTGAGGTGGCATTGAAATGGGGTTAGGGTAGCAGATGCTTCCAGAGCTGAGGGGCAGTGAGAGGAAAATGTACTAGCGGAAAACACCAGAAATAACAGCTTTACTTCGTCTGCATGAACCAGAGTAGTTTTGCTTCTAGTCCTGCATGTGTGTTTTTTACCTCCAGCGAGCAAGTAGTTTGTCACTTTGTGCTCTGGGTCATCAGGGTTTAGGATGGACTGAAATGCGGATTTAAGAAAATCTGGAACCGTTTTTTTGTTTTGTTTTTCTGATTTGATATAAAATTTGTGTTGGAATTAAACCAGTTGGTTGAAACCAACTAAAAAAAATCCTCTGTAGCCTCTGTATACCAATCTTAGGGTTGTTGGTGAGCAATCAATTGGGGATGCCGAGCATTTGATGTAAACAAGCATTTATTGAAATCTTTTGATTTGAATAGCCTTTTCCCCAGCCTGTCCTCAACTTCTGCTACTAATATTCTGTGTCCTGTCTTGTTTGTGCATTTCCCAGTTTGTCTTTAACTTCTAATAAAACCTTAATCTTTATGCTTCACCTGAACCTGTGCCTCTTGCCTCTTTGTCCGTTCCTTCTCTGCTTCTGTGCGCCATCATGGCTGAGTTCAAATTTTCAGTACAGCAGAGGGAAAAAAAATTAGCACTGACCTGTCAATTTCTGTCCTGATTTTTATAGATGTATTTTAAAAGCTTTATGTTCTGGTAGTTAAGCAGGCAGCTTGGTCTCAGGCAGTCGACCTCAGTGCTACATTAGGTGTGTTTAATGCAGAACGAATAAACATTATTCTAGACTGACTGTTTTAAGAGAGTTTATAAAATGAAGTTTGGCTTCTACTGCTTCATGAATAACAAAGAATAATTGTTAAAATACAAAAACGGTATACATACACCAATTTGACTGTGTTCTGGTTGAATTGTTTTCTATAAAGTGCCTTGAGATGAAGCTTGTTGTGAATTGGGGCTATATAAATAAACAATATATAGTGTCTTTTTGTAGAAAAGTTTACACCTGAAAACAAGCTATATGTTTTTCTAACATTTATAAAGTTACCCCCAACCTTAAGCTCTTGTAATTGGATGTGTGTGTATGTATGTATGTATATATATATATATATATATATATATATATATATATATAATTTATAGTGTCTTTTTGTAGAAAAGTTTACACCTGAAAACAAGCTATATGTTTTTCTAACATTTATAAAGTTACCCCCAACCTTAAGCTCTTGTAATTGGATGTGTGTGTATGTATGTATGTATATATATATATATATATATATATATATAAATATAAATTCTTGGCGATTTTGCATACCCAAATGGAAAAGCAAATAATTTAGGAACTGTAAGCCCAAATTACATGTGTGATACATTATTTGAAAGCTAAAACCTTCTAGTTTTTTAATATATATACATGAAAAAAAGGGTGAGTAAAACACCCAAGCTGCATCAGTTCAAACAGCAGTTATAAAGACATGCTTGCTTGTTGTGGCTGCTTTGTCACGGTACATTTTGACATGCTGCTATATCTGTGTTAATTGTGCTTTGGTGCTCGCTATGTCCATAAATTGAACTTGGTGGCTAAATTGGGGAAAATCTAAGCTTTCCAATGATGGCTAACATGTCTATATTGGTAAACATTTTACCAGTGTAATTTTCATGCATTCTGAGCAATTATTTGTAAATTTAATGGGTTTTGAGAGGTTAAGAGTTAATGACGTTAAGTGAATTAAACACTTCCTACATATTGCAATATCAGTTCAGACATTTTTCACCATTTCAACCAAGGTCTGGAAATGAAATCAAATTCTAAACCTCTAAATAAAACTCATTGATTATAAAGATTTAAGAACCCTGGAAATGGAACACTAACACTCCAGCCCACTCAGCAGCAGTAATGTCACTACTGAGGCTGAAGCTTTTTGAACATCACCTTAGACGATAAAAGTAAAAATAAATCAAAATTGTTCCCAAAGAATCTCTATTTGGTGCGGTCACCATTATTTTTCAGCACTGTGCCACTAAGCCTGAAGTAAACTAGAGCTTCCCAGGTTGCCTCAACATCTTCTTCCACAAAGTCCTCCTCCAGCTGCATGCTTGATGACCAGCAGTAAAGGGATTATGACCCATTTATGGAGATAAATTACTCGATATCAACCCGCCCTATGCTAACTCCTTTCCATTGTATTAAAATGATCTCTTTATTCTTATCCCCTGAAAAGATATGAGGAAATATTTACAAAACATATTTTAAGAATGTGAAAAAAACATGGATCCATATTGATTCAATGATTAACTATTAAAATCTATGGGTCCTAAATGAAAATATTGATCCTCATGGTCATCTCTGCACTTCTGTGTCAGAATTTGAACAGGTGATCTGTTTGAAAGTTAAATTACCGGTAAGAAGAATGTTTTAAATCCAAAAGCCTCAGTATAGATGCTAAATACTGTAGATGGACATATGATTTCTCATTGTGAGAGCAGGAATCGAGTTGTTTGGACATCTGGATAAATTCGTACTCCGTGGCAACTAGGGCAGTTGTTTAGTAAAGACTAAACATCTTTCCTTTATTTATCCATTTTCAATTGTGAGCAGCAACAAAGCTGTTCGCTGTACTGCATTCAGCCTCTCCGTTATCTGTTGAAAGTCTCTCTTTCAGTGTCGGTAAACAACAGAAATATCTAAACATGTAGAAAGTAGTTTGTCTATTTTGCCTCTGACATCTTACTGGCTAAAACTGGCTAACAATGAGTCCTTCACATTCACTCACACCAGAAAGTGTTGCTGTGTGCGACCTGTTTGTCCACTCTGTTGCTGAACCTAAAATTGCAGCCATCCCATCACCAGTTTCATGGTGTATCTCTATTGCAAACTGAACACCTCTCTATTAACCCTTATATTGACCATGATGATCAATATTTTCACATGGATCCATGTACTTTAATAGTTAATAATTGAATCAATATGGATCCATGTTTTTTTCTCATTCCTAAAATATTTCTTTATCTAAAAGTGAGCAATGATTCGTAATATTACATCATGTCTTTTCAGGGGATAATGTTTATGAATGTTAATAAAGTGATATGAGTGTAAGTTTGTGATGTGTCCCGCTAGGACGGCTCTGGATCCTTGAAGAGAAGTGGCTCCTTCAGTAAACTACGAGCGTCGCTCCGTCGAAGCAGCGAGAAACTGGTCCGGAAGCTAAAGGGCGGCAGCTCGTCACGAGACAATGAGCACAAAAATCCTGGGTAACTATCAGCAAATCTAGAGTCCTGCATTAACTGGTAGCTCCTCTGTTTGCACTGGAAGCCTGGAGGAAAAAGCTGGCTGGTGTTTCAACCAAAAGAAGTGAACCACTCTACTTTGCTGATGTAACTGAAGCTGTTTGCACAACTAATGCTTGAAGGGGCTCTTTTGTCCCATATGCAACTTCTTTACTGATGGGCCGTTAGAATTAAATCTGAGGCGCAAACACAGACTTCTGAAAACTGCTTTGGTTTTATGAAAACGTTGGATTTTCAGGTGTGATGATCAGATTAAGTCTTGGAAGTATTGGTAACTCATAGGATTTTACTCATGGAATGTTTTCAGTATTGTGGACGCTATGCAACTAAAGACAAATATATTTTAATTTTGGGTCATTTTCTGACATAAACGACAAAAAACCTCTGAAAGTTTCTCCAGAAAGTTATTTTAATATAGGAGAATATATATTAACAAAAAATGTTTTAAGAAACAAAAGAAAATTTTTTATATTTGTCAAATGTTTAAAAGAAAGTTTCCAAATAATCTTTAGAATTTATTAGTATTTCCTATTCTCTTTGTTAAATGTTTGAATTACTGTCTTTAAGCACTTTCACTGACCCACACGCAGCTCCTAAAGTTCGATACTGTGTCATTTTTTACCTGTTGTACAGTTTCGAAGTGCACTGATCGAACTTTAAGGGCTCCGTAAACCAAACCTGAACATATTTACAGAGGGAAACCAAAGATGGAAGTACTCTACTAAAGTGGTGTACCGGGCCATATAAAAAGGAGAAAAGCTACTAATATCTGCCTGTGATTTCCATCACACTAGGGGTGATGGAAATCATTTCCCACTAATCCCTCCATCTATTTACAACTATTTGTGGCTGAACTGTAACTTAAAACAGTCTACCTTTTTTAAAGTTTGTTTTTTAAAGCTGCATGGCTGTCCTTTGCAGAATGAAATTGTCTTGTTTTTTGTTTTTTTTGTTTTTTTATGAATAAATTTTATTTCTTCTGAATGTTGTTGTGCATGCCTCCTCTTCATTCTTACTGGTGTCTTGTGTTCCTTGGTGCTGCTCTTCACTGTGTCTCGTGACTGTAATGGAAAGGATGTTGGATGACTTTATCATCTTAATGAATGTAAAACAAAATATTTTCCGTTGCATATTTCATGTGCTGAGGCATCCAACATTCACACCTCCATGGTGTCAAAGTAAAAACATCTTGTTACCTGCTGACATGTCTAAAGAGGTCTTAGGCTGTATAGCTTCCTTTTAAATAGCTTTTTTGGTTCTTTTGTGCTTCTTCTGAATTCACTTTCAAACAGAGCATATCCTGGTAGCACTTATCTGAATACTTCTAACTGAACTGACAGCCACCAAGGCGGCTCAGATTGAGGTTCAGATAATTCATCCTCATCAGCCGGTTTCCCTGTTTCTTTATCTTTGACTAATATTTAAAAGGAAGCAAGGAGGATTCTGATTGGTTTATATCAGCTAAAGAGTTCATACTTTATTCAGCTTTAGCTGCTCTGACTAAAATGAGACAGAAAAGGTAAACATGGTCAAAAATAAAATGCTTTTTTTGGTTGTTTTAAATGTATATTTCACATCAATTATGTGTACCAAACTGCATTAAAAAAACATATCCACGTCAAAGGCTGTTGATACGTAATATGTTACGTGTTTCAGGCTGTTGAAGTATACGGGATAGAAAATAGATTTAAAATCAACCCTAGCAACCTTTGGAGTCCCACTGCTAAAAATGTGCTGCTTGAAATAACTCAAATGTTTAATATATGTACAAATGTTCTGAGGTTGGAAGAAAAAGAATCTGTCAATATATTAGCAAAATTAGCTTGATTCAAATTCAAAATAAATCTCTTAATTTAGTAAAGTTTATGTAACATATCAGAAGATTCCCAGTCATCCAGGTCATGGTCAAGCTTGAAAGCGTTCGGTTAGGGGGGAACTGGAGGTGAAGTTTTCTAGAAGATGTTTTGACTCTCATCCAGGAGACTTCTTCAGTTCCAACTAGTGGGTGGGAGCAGAAATTAATACACTGCAGGTGTAACTATAGCGCCATTTAGACTACATTTTTGAAACCGTGACGAGATCGGTCCAAACAGATATAACTGGTGAGCGTAAACGGCACGCAAAACTGAATCAGACTGCGCCGGACACAACCGAACAGCGCTAAACTGGTACTAGTTCATCAGTAGGGCTTGGCACGCTTCAGTTCTGGCTTGGTTCTCTGATAACACAGAGCATGTGAGCAGACCGCATCATCTCCTTACAGTCAGCATCTGTAATCATGCAATTTCAGACATTCATAAAAATACTAGCTTTCCAACCACGCCACATGATTTGAAGACAACAACGTCCATATTCTGGCCAAGAAAGAAAGGTTTGAGCGAGGGGAAGGAAGCCATCTTTAACTTCAAAAAAATTAAAATCTCAACAGAGGAGGTGGTCTTAAACATAACCTTTTTACCCACCTACGAGGCACTTTTGGAACATTACCCAGAAGAATCACCTCCAACCCGACCTCACCTGACTCGTACTTCAATGACAAGGAAGTTAACAACCCATCCGAACCCCCTAACAACCATTAACACCCCCAATGTGACCTACTTGGCCAATCCATTGGGAGGGATCTTCGCCTCCTTTTGTCCCCCTTAATTCATTGTTGGACCTACAGTATATTAATCTCACTGCTGCCCATAATTAGAACTGAAGAAGCCTGTTGGATGAGAGGAGAAACATCATCTAGAAAACTTCATTTTTATGTGACCTTTATTTAATTTGAAGAAAAATCAAGTTTTTATCCTTTAATTTTGATTGATTCATTCTACTAAACTGATCTGTGATGTATGTTACTAGAATGAGCTTCATTGTTTTGGGTTAAACAACTTTTTTAAAGTACATGTCTCCTTTTTAGATAGGAAGCAAAAACTCCATGAACATTTTTTTTTTTGTTTTGGCCTGCTTAAAAAAATATTATTTGCAGTGTAAGATGGATGTTTTCAGCTGTGGCGCTTCACATAAACCAAACTTTATGCTTTACTTTGTGACTTAGGATGCATTAAACATGTAGTGTAAATTTGTTAGTGCTCAGCTTCATCAAATGTGTTAAACTTTTAAACATCTAACAGCACAGATCTGGCTGAGCGTTTGGGTCTGCCAGATTCAGCTCACTCCGATTGGTCAGTGGCTGAGCGCTACACCATCAGACAACTTAAAATGTCTTGTTTCACATGTAAATGTCTTTAAACAAACCAGCAGCCTGAAATGCCAGACTGTTTAACTTTCCATTAATCTAACAAATTCTTTGAACTAGATTTGTTTTAGGAGGTGGAACTAACCTTGGTTATGTTGCAGAGTACAAATGATTCAACACATTCATGTAAAACTAACCCTTTTAGTCATTATCACTAACCCCCATGTAACTCCACTGAGTCTAAACACCATGCCTGACTCTCTGACCCCTCACCTCTGACCCCTCACCCTGCCTTTCTGCATGTGGGAGCAGCATGAAGCGAGCCAGCTCTCTGGGTGTTCTTAACTTGTTGGACAAGCCTGCCAGAGACCAATACCAAGTAAGGATCCTGAATGTCAAAACATTTATACAACTGTTTGCAGTAAATCCTCCGATTTGTTTTAATCTGCTGTTTAGCAGAAAGTGTTTTGCAAAGAATTCCACACCCCTCTGAGTAAATGTTCTTTTTGTTTCCATTACATTTTAATGTATTTTACTAGATTTTATGTATAGTGATGCACCAAAGGCTGCAGAAATGTAAACAGAAATGGTAGATCATATGTGGTTTTCACTTTTCTTTAAAAATATGTATCTGAGAAATTCTTCCACCCCCTTTATATAAAAAAAATCTCAATGTAAAGACTTTTGTTATAGAACAAATATAGGGAAGAAACAGGATCACAAAAACAGCAGAGAGACGAGGGAGAAAGGTATGACGATGATGCTCACTTTAAAAAAAAATCTCACAAAGTACTGTTTAACCAGGGTTTCTATGGGTCATTAAAATAATTAAAGGTCATTAAAGATTTTTTTAATTAAGGCCTTAATTGGCATTAAAGTTCATTACCGGTAAATGCAATTATAGCTGTATTTAAAATGCTTTATTAAAAAAAAAAATCGTTAAAAACAATTTCGTCAGATATTACTGGTTATGCATGTTTGCACAGAACTGCTTACAGTTGATCGTAAAGCCGTATGTTCAGAAAACAAGCTCAAGGCAGAGAAAAAACTGTATGGAGTATGGGAACAAAAGTGGCTGGAAAACAAGGAATTCGAGGAAATTTCTGCAGCCTGTCAACGGTAAAGATGACGAAGAATTTTGCTGTGTTTTATATTTATATATATATATATATACATGAGTCTTGTTGATAGCACTATGTTTATTGAAAAGCATTAAATTAGAGTTACTCATTCCTGTATAAAACCCGTTTAACCTGTTGTCTGAAAATGATTGAAATACAGAACAGCTGCCAGGGAGCCCTAACAGGGATCAACACAGCAGTGAAGAAGTACATTGTAATTCTGGAGTAGCTTCAAAGATCCATAGCTCAGGTGGAAGAATTAGAATACAGCAGCCTAGAATAATCCTACATCTGTCCATGATTAGAAAAGAAATAGTTTAATTCTGCACAGATTAGGCCTTAATGGAAGAGTCACAAGCCACTCCAGAGAAGGGGAACAGAGCATTTAGGCAAAAATATCAGTGTGTAGATGTGTGAAGTTGGTTTTAATCCAGGGGAGCTGTAAATATGTATATATGATACTCACAAAAAGTTAGATATATTCAGTTTTTTAATGAAATTTCAGAATGAACCTAAAATGCTCTATAACCTTTACTGGGGAACCCGATGACCTTTGTTTAATATTTAAATGTCCAACTTTTCAACATATATTTTACACAACTAACTGTTCTCTAACGAGATGCTTAATGGAAAAATTTACTTCAGGTGTTTAAACATGGTTTCTCACACCTGGTCCTCAAGTACCACTGCTTTGTGCGTTTTAGATGCTTCTCTGTTGCAGCACACCTGCTCGAATGATTGCATGAGCTAAGCAGCCATCAAATACTGCAGACACAAAGGAGATTTTAAATGATAGAATTATAAAATTTTAGATACAAAAACATTTCATTTGAGATTTTTAGGATCTTAAACTATTTTCACAGTTTTAGAAATAGAAATAAACTCTCTGCATTTAACCCATCCCCTTGGGGATGCCAGTGGGCTGCCACTGTGCAGTGAGCGGTTAAGGGTCTTGTTCAGAGACCCAAATTACAGGTTTTGGGGATCAAACCGGGTATGCAACCTTCTCAGAGCACTGCTCTAACCGCTAGGCCAACTCTTCCCAGTTTTACAAGGGTTTATGCCCATAGGGTAATCTCCAATTAAATATTCTATCCTTTAATCCGTGTAATGTAAACGAGTAGCTTCCACCAAGGTCAACTTGCACCCTTTGCTCCCCCTCTTCAGTAGCTTTGAATATAAGAGAATATAAATAAAGTTCCTCCGTATGTCTCTCTTGCTTATGTGAAAGATATGTGTAATTATTATTTTAAACAGCAAAGAAAAGGATAGATATGAAATCCGCCCACTGACACTGATCTATTCAATTCTCCCTTTGTGTCTTCCAGGAACGAAATCATCGTTTAAGAAAGCATCACGACCTGAGTGCCAGCCAAACCAATCTGGCGCATTGAAGGAAGTAAACAATCAACTCTGCCTTTGCTGTAGAAAAGCTTAATCTGTTCACCCTACTTCAGCAGCATAACTCAAATTGCTCACTGGACAGCCTCTAAACTGCATGATGAAAGAGCTCTGGGATGGAAGCTGGGATTCCTCTGACTACGTAATGAGGAGGAGGAGTACTGTGGTTTGCTGTGTGTTTGTTTCTGTGAAAAACCCCTTATTTTCCTTTAGACCAATTCCTGGTTTTAGTGACCATCATTTCTTCCATTATGAAGACTGTATGGAGTGCCGCTGTTAGCTTTAAGGTAGACAAACGTTACTTTACTAAACCAAAGTTCAAAATGAAATCACATCATTCTAAGTGGAAGCCCCAGAAAAAGGAGTCCTTCTCTTTCCTTTGTTTTGAAAGGCTGTAAAAACAATGAGCCGCATGGAATATGGAGGAGTGGTGAAGCTAATTTGACTACATCTTTAGTCAAGCGAATGGCAGATATATAAAAAAAAAAAGGCTTTCTTATTCCTACGTAAGAGAAACAAAACCCCTTCTGATTAAGACTTTGGAGAAAGAAGTGAGTAGCAGAAGCCTGTATCCCGCCTTCTTTTTAAAACAGGATAAACATTACTTCCTTCAAAATTATATTTCGCTTTTTTTGTCTCAACTGAAAAATATTTGTAAATAATAACTTGTTTTAGTTTTCTTTTTAAGTTAAATAATTCCTTTATCAAGTTGGCAATGGATCCATAAACAGCAAAAGTTTAAATATTTTCAACCTAACCAAACTGCACCAGAGTTATTGCTTATAAACCACATCAGTCGCCACGAACGGATTAACAAGCCAAGTTTATTTATGTGAGCATTTTTAGAAACGATATGATTCAAAGGTCTATACATAAAAATAAATCTTTTTTTAAAAACACGCAAAAAAGTAGGTTAGAAACTACAAACTTAAATGGATCATGTTAACAATTTAAATATTGCAGTCAAAGACGGCTATTAAAAAATTATCTTTTCTTGGTTTTAAGTAACTGTTTAAGCACTTTCACTGTTTCTGAGAGTTTGTTCCAGATAAGTGGAGCATAAGAACTAAAAGTTCTGTTTTGCTCTGGTTCTGAGTCTGCATAGTAAATTCAGAAAATCTGAGTGGCCCATGCACAACATATCTGTAATAATCCCTTTTATAAGGACTTTAGTACTAAAGGAATGTTCTCCACTTAGTTTTAGTGAAGACCCTGGCAGCAGCATTCTGTATGATCAACCTTTTAGGCAGACCTATGAAGCCACTGTTCCAGTTATCAATTCGACCAAAGATAAGACCTTAAAAAAGAAGTCCAATCAGCAAGGAATAACACATGTATCATTATCTATACCTAAAACTAATATGTTTGAGGTGATTTAATGAATTTAGGGTTAATCATTAAAAAAATAAAAACAATAATTTTCGTCGCAATCACTGAGTCAGGAAATGGGCATTTTTGCCCAAATATAGTAACACCTCACTCCTGACATCTTCCGGCAGTGGCGTCACGGTGCGGTAAGCGTGGGGCCATTCTCCCCGCTTTACAAGCAAAATCAATGGGAACTACTGGACACATCTGCAATAAGCAATTATTTTAAATTCCGTGAAGAGTTCACCATTGAAATTTGCGAGAGGTATAGTTAAACTGACAATTCCCACGTGCATGGCAGTTGGATGTTGTTAGACATTGTGTAAAAGTAAACAGGTGAAAAAAATATGTATTTCACCTTTCCGATTCCTGATCCTCCACGGACGGGTTTGTCGTTGGATTGCCAACTTGAAGGGGGAGGATTTGCCATCGAACTTCTGGCTAGAGAAAAAAAAAACATGTAATATGTAGCCAACATTTTAAAGAAAAATGTTTTCAAGATGACTTGGATAATAGTGCGTTATGACAAACACCAGATACAGCACTGGGACTTGCTCAACAGCCGATACCGCACCGTGACGTCACAAACCACTAGATGGCAGTAGCGTTCTTTGACAAACATTATTGTTTATTGAACAGTATATAATAATTTCCTATTTAAAGTACTTTCAGAAGTTTGAATTCTGAATATAACTGGACTTTTCCTTTATATCCTGTTTTTTTTAAGGTGATAGAAAGCTGAATTTTGTTATTGTCCTCATGTGTCATTGAATGTTCAGGTCTGGGTCAACCACTCTTCCCAGATTTTGAGGCTGAACGGTGGTTTCTAGCAGGATTAACTGAACTTGTCTGCTAACTTTCAAACAACTTTTTTTGGTTAAAAAAGTATCACTTCAGTTAAGATTTTATTTAGCAGAAGAAAATGCTGAGACCTCCATGCATTGATTTCTTTAATGTGATGACCCAGAGTTTATAGCCACATGGTGACATCATAATGTACAGCTGTGTGTTGCCTGCCGAGTTGGGGTAACTGATGATGTTACAATCTGGGTTAGGGGGAGTATGTAGGTTTTGAATAGCAAGGGCCCCCTGATGGAACGTTTGGGACTGCCGCTTGTGCTTCTCTGGTGTAAAGTTACTTTCTGACACAGAGAAATCACTGACCTTACAGCAGGACTCTGAATTCTGATCTAAGATTCGATAATACCAGCAATGCGGTTCTTCCACTTTCTCTATTTATACATATATCACTAAATACCCTGCCAAGGGTAGCCTCTGTACTGTGGTGATCAATATATTTTTTCAATTATTCTTATTATCAGCTAAAGTCATCAAAAGTCGGGACTATTCTCTATTTTACCATAAAAAATATGCAATAGGAAAAAAAACATAAATCAGATACGAACAAGGCATTTATGCCTGTGCTTTCTAATCATGAGCAAATACCCACAAAGCAAAAGAAAACATTTTTTTCCCAGCGTTTTATTGTCATTACACTGTCACAAGTAAAGAGCAACAAAACTAACTCGCTGCATTTAACCCATCCCCTTGCAGAGCAGTGGGCTGCCATTGTGCGGCGCCCTGATCCAAACATGGATCTGGTCTCTCATCCAGCAGAGGAGATTTTTCTTACAATTGTTTTACATGTCAAAGAACTGCTGGAAAGAAAAAAATTAAATCTGTAATGAACACAAAAAAGGTGTAATGACAAATTTGACAAAATACCTACATTAGTTTATTATTTCTATATCATCTAAAAAATGTATATTATATGTTTGTTAGTGCAGTAATTTACCACTCCTACTAAATGTTTGAGCAGCACATTTAAAAGCAGCCTCACTGCTGATAAACTGAATGCACAGAGAGAGGTTTCAGGTCTACTTTCTTGTCTAAATATAATAACATATTAAGGATTGCAGGGGTATAATTGTGTCTATTAATCCTCTCCATTCTCTGCTGCTGCTGGTGATACATTGCAGGACACATTACTACACAGAACCCCTCCTGTTCTCTAAGGGTAAAGACCCACCTCCAGATCACCTCCAAAGTCTCCCTCATAAAATATCTCCATTAGATGATACAGTAGAAGCCATTCAAAATGTTCCCACTTTCCTTGATGGGTTCTTTGCTGGTTCCCTACAATTCCTTTATAATTTTTGACCATAATTGATTTATGGACATTAAGATCTAAAAAGAAGATTCGTCTCCCTGTAATTCAGTAAAAGGGTGGAGTCAGAGTAAAAACATATACACTCCCTGGAGAAGGAGGGGCTCACTACAGTGGCTGGAAGTTTAAGGGGAATTTGGTGGGAGTTGCAGGGAAGTCTGCCTCCATTCGGCTTATATTTGACTGGGAAGGGACATTTTGAATGGCTGCTACTGTATCTAGTGAGAGCTACAGACTCATAGGTGCGATATGAGTTTTTGGAAGCGCAAAAAAATTCACCGATGTTACATTTAATCTGAAGGACTGAAGCTAAAACCTTACTGCCCTCTGCTTCCTCCTCAAATGCTCTGTTCTGTGTTTGAAGATTTATCATCCGATAAATGAAGTCCTGTGTTTACATTTTGGTTAATTCTATTTTATTTGTATTTATCTATGCACTGTTCTGGAAAAGTCTTTTTTTTTCATGTTTACGCAAAGAAGTCACGATTTTATCACGCTGTTAACCGAACCTGAATTTGCTGAAACATAACGGTTTTGGTTCATTTATGTAACTTTGAAAATCTCCATAGTCTTTAAAACGTTGCAAGAGAAAGGACTATCGTTTTAGCTGCTGGTTATAGACAAAACTTTACGTGAGTGAAGTGTTATTTTTGTTTAAGGCCTTCAAGGGGACTTTTAATTGTATGCTCAAAATAATCGTCTTGTATCCTGGTGCGTTGATTGTAGTATTTCATCTTTAAAGCAGCTGGAACCTCTGCTTTGAATAATTCAAGCTTCTATAAAAATCAGATTTTATTTGTATAGATTATTTTGAACCAAAGCTGTGAGTTTATCCTTTGATTAAACGTTCCAGTTGACTTGAACTTTTCTCTTTGTATTTTTTCTTTCAACTTTGTATCTCCTTTGGATAAAACTATGGATTAAAAACAAACTGCGTTTGCTTGAACGAAGGCAGATCACTCAAGCAAACTCTTTGTGAGGTTTGATGCCTGTCCTACAGGATGTGGTTGTTCATAGTCCTACCTCAAAAAAATTAAAATATATCTAACATCATTTCAGCTTTTAGGGTTACACTAGTTAAAACTGTCCCAGGATAATCCTTCCCTCTGGTATAGTTTATCTTCTCTGTGGCTGATACAGTACGTATCTTAATACACCCCTAAACAAGAAGTCCTGCTATAGAGGACTACTGCTCGCCAAGGACAGGTCCAAACTGCAAAAGAACAATTAGGGCTGCAAAGAGGTCATAGGGAACCAACTTTCCCTCCATCTACAACCGTTACAAGTCTAGGGCAGAGGCATAACCATAAAATTTTAATAGGGGTGGCCAGGCATTAACCAAAGTACACTCAGGGGTGGCCGAAAGCGGATAGGCGCCAGAACCTCAGGGTTAATCTACACTGGAACGAGCACAACATCCATATTTTCTAAATAAAGACAAACTATACTTTCCTACAGCCTTTGCTAACAAATAGACGCATATATTAAAACATCTATGCTGTCTAAATAAAAGGTATAATGGAAAAAATTTCTGGGGTGAACATCTTTTCCATTGTCACTACCTACCTTCTTTTATCAAAAATTGTTCTGCATAAAATCAATATTTACATGTACTAATATCTACATTAAATGGATGATTTTTAAGTTAATAACGTAGTTATTTATCTATGATTTCACTGGAGACTCCTAGATGACTTGCATTACCCCATATAAAACAAAATGTAGCTCTGAAGAGAGCATGAATTCTGTAATTAATCAACTTTAATGTTAGTATTTTGATGTGCATAATTAACCACAGTGTTTTAATTGTCAAGTAATGTCAATGTCAAATTTATTCATATAGCACTTTAAAAACAGGTATAAAACTGCACCAAAGTGCTTTACAGGAAAGACAACAACACCAATTAACAAAACAGAATGTAAAACACTGCTTCAATTAAAAGCCGAAGAATAGAAAAAAATTTAAGAAGCGATTTAAAATGATCTAGGCTGTGGCCAGATTTAATTTGAAGAGGTAAATTGTTCTAACCTGACAACAGCCAGATGCATGTCTCGCTCCGCCTAGCTCCGTGGAGCTGGGCGGAGCGAGACATGCATCTGGCTGTTGTCAGGTTAAAATTGTTCCACAGAATTGAAGCAACAACAGAGAAGGCCCGATCTCCTTTCCTCTCAAGTCGAGTCCGAGGATCTGTCAGTATTAGTTGATTATTTGAACGTAGACTTCTTGACACAGACTGGAATTTTAAAAGGTCTCTAAGGTAAGGAGGAGCTAATCCATTTAAGACTTAAGTTAATAAAATAATCTTAAAATCTATTCAGTAAAAGACAGATAGCCAATGTAAAGAGGCAAGTATCAGCCTTATATGGTCACACTTCCTGGTTCCTGTAAGAAGCCGAGCCACTGCGTTCTGGATCAATTGAAGTCACTGCATCTGTGATTTGTAATTGTTAATGTATGAAAAATGTAAATGTTTAATAAGTGGAATATTCCCCTTGAGAGTAGTACTGTTGCCACCATCTGTATTAGAGGGAAATAAATGGTAGGGTGGCCGCAGGGGTGGCCATGGCCCCCCCATCTAGCTCCGCCCCTAGTCTGGGGCCATCATAAGAGCATCCAGCATTTCTGCTAACACATCTTGCACAGAGCCCTTTTTTAAAAAGTGTTATGATAAAAGAAATGGGGGCCATTTGTTTACCTGGGCTGTATCTGTTGAACTAAACGAGTTCTCACTGCCAGGATGGTCATCTAGATTCCAGAAGAAGTAATGTGTTTGCATAACTATCTGTCTTCCTTTTTTATCTATTCAAAAATCCAGACTTACATGTTTTTTTTTTAAAGCAAAGTACGGCTGTAATGAATCGTTGATTTATATTAGTGATGGAAAACCTATGTCGAAATTCCTTGTTTGTGCAAAGAAAAGTGGCATTTCAGATTTTGAATTTTTACTAAAACAATAACCAATGTTATTCCTCAAATTGCTCAAATTTGTATATATTTAAAGTAGATGTTTTGTTTTTTTGTCTGCCTTGTCTACTTGAACGTGAGTTGCTGCATTCCTTTGTGAAAACTGTATTGATTTTTTTCCTAAGTAAATAAAAAAGTACAGCGGACACCAAACAACCAACACCCACTTTTTTTTTATAGCGGTCACGTGACAGCACATCTATGCGCTGATTGGTTGAATTCTTTCGAGGGTGTGGTTTTCAGTGGAGTTTGTGATAGAAGAAGAAGACCGCAGAAAAGAGGGGAAACGATTAAAAGGAAAAATGTCTTCAGTTCCAGATGGAAAGAAGCTTGTCCGCAGCTCCAGCGGCCTCAGAATGGTTCCAGAAAACGGTGCCTTTAACAGCCCGTTCTCCCTGGACGAGCCTCAGTGGGTCCCGGATAAAGAGGTGAGACAGTTTTTGACGGCCAAATGCCATGTCAAGTGTTTACTCATGTATGGAAAGCTGTCGGTGATGATAAACGGGGCACTTCCGGTTAGTATTTTCAACATATTTTGAAGTTATTTGATAAGTAGAACAAATAGTTTATTATCCCACATAGCTATAAATAGACTTAGTGTTTAAGCTGCAACATGGTTGATGGTTTTGAAACAAATTGATAAATGAAATAATTGTGTAGTAAATATGACATTTTTAGAGGCGTAAAATTTGTTAGATTGGCATAGAAAGTAATAGCTACGTTGGATACATTTCTTCATTTATGTCTGTTATTAAGTCTTTACTTAAACAATGATTAAAACATGTGGGTGTTGAACCATTAGGATCAGTTGTATTAAAATGGGATCCAATCTTTCTCAGGGTCTTTAGTGGCGCAAGTGGCTTTTGAGCTAATTTTATATATGAAATGATGATATAAAACATTTTTTTGTTTTTTGTGTTTTTGCTTTGTTTTGCCCCCTTGGTAAGTCTAGAACCGACGCTGGCTATGATTATTTGTGCCTCCATCGCAAGCAAAAGGTAGACTTTTTATGAGCGCTTTTCGCTCTAAGATATCCTGCTTTTATTTTGGTGGGGACACTCTGCCATATCCGGTTTTTTCTCCCGATCCGCTGCCTACGTGACGTCTTTCTGGACAACAGCAGTTGGCTCCAGAACTGGGCGTTGCGGGCTGCTATGGCTAGTCTGGTAACAGTAGAAGTTTGTCAGCCCAGCTTCAGCTAGCCGTTGACAGCTGGTCCACATTCACGAAGGAGATTGTTAAAGTACAACTCTGAATGTGTATCACTCAACACATCGCTGAGAGCTAAAAGCTAACCAGCGGCTAGCTCCCATATAAACAAACGTCCGACTCTTTTGTCAACAGAAGCACAGACAGCCAAACACTATTTGCTGAAGTTCAGATTCCACATAAAGTTAATTTTCAACTTCAATCTCTGTTTTGATGCGTCTGTTTGGTTGCCTCTATACTATAAGCATTTTCCCCAGGATGAGGGAAAAGAGAATAATTTTCAGATGAAAGGGGAAACTTTCACAGAACAGAAAAAAGCTAAAATATTGTGTTGATATTGTGTGACTAAAAGCCTGAGCTGCTGTTTGCAGAGAATCTGCTCTGCTCAGCATGTTGTGTAACATCCTGTTTTTCCTCCCTCTGTCATCCAGTGTCCAAGATGCATGCAATGCGACACCAAATTTGACTTCATCAGAAGAAAGGTTTGTTTAGTTTTTTTTTCTTTCTGCAAATATGTGCTTTATAGTGCACTTCTTGTCCATAAAGGCCTGATTGACTAATATTTGTCCTGTAAGCTTATTCCCCCACCTGAGCAATGCATCTCTGCTACTCCTCCAGAAACACCAGGGGGACGGTTGTTTGCTTCTTAAGGGCAGATTAGACTTTGGGTCGCGAACCAGTTTTACTGGTACGCTTCTGCACCGTTGGTCTGGAATTTCAAGGGATGTACAGCAGTTTCCCGCCAAAGCCCATGTTCTTATGTGCATTTGGTACGAATGATTCATTGGGGATAATACTTGCCAACTAGAAGCAAGCAGCAAATCTTGCCCCAAATTATGATTTAAACCTGTAGCTAAAATCAAAAGTTCCTCTGTTTACATCTATGGTTAAAACAACTTTTCCATATTTGTGCACATTGATTATGTTTTTGAACAATACTTTCAATAAAATGCCAACAGAATGCTCATAATACTAAGTGTGTCGTGTGTCTCAGTGCCACCAATGCTCCAGATGTTCAGAAAGCTCCAAACAGACAGCAGCAAACCTTTTCAAAACAGACTGTGCTAAGAGCAGTGTTTCCAACTTGGCGCTTCTGTCGCTATATTTAGCTCCTTTTCAGACCCCTCTAGCGTTTTGATTTTTTTTAAAAAACAGCTAGTTCCAAATCTAGCAACTTTTTTCTGCCACTGGAGACTTTGGCGAAAAGATATAAAAGCAGCGAACTCTGCTCTAGAGCAAGTAGATTGGTAACCCCGCCTCCTGCTGTCTGCTGTCATGATTCATGCAGCTGTTAATATTAAGTGCGTCTTATCCCCCCCCTCCTTTAGTGTCCTCAACATTGGATCAGTCCATTTGCTGCACATGTTCAGAAAGGTCCAAACAGACAGCAGCAAACCATTTGAAAACAAACTATGCAAAGAGCAGTGTTGCCAACTTAGCGCTTTTGTCGCTATATTTAGCCACTTTTCAGACCCCTCTAGCACTTTGATTTCAAAAAACACCTGGTTCCAAATCTAGCAACTTTTTCTGCTACTGGAGACTTTGGCGACAACATATAAAAGCAGCGAACTCTGCTCTCCTCTATCTTGTCTGCTGTCATGATTCATGCAACTATTATTTCATCCAAATGAAAAATGGAGAACAGATAAACAGATCATTGCTTGTCTACAGTGAAAAGAAGGACTGTGTTATTTACTTTTGCCGTCGCCTTTTTGGAAACACAGGAAGGAGCAATCAGCTAAGTGAGCTTAGTGCTTGAAAAAAAATCTTTCATTCCTTTTGAGACAGCATGAAAAGTCAGCTGAGTACAAAACATAAAGAGGGACAAAACGTAGAACAAATAATGTCTAATGTATTAAAATGTCTGCATCTGTGTAATGGGTCTGTTTTATGTGTTGGCCTCTCAATTCCAAGGGGGCCTGACTTTGCCTAGGGCCCAAAATTTCATAAATCCTCCCCTGATCTGGATCATCACTAAAATTGAATGGATTGTTCCTTTACAAAAGGGACACCTAATAAAAATATAATTACAATCTGTCCTTAAATTTTTAAGTTATCCTGTAGACAGAGATATGGATAAATATACATGCATACAAACTGTCCTACATAAAAACCTCCTTGGCGGAGGTACGTTTTCTGTACTACTACCTTTATGCTAGTTCCAGTATAAGTGGATGTCTAATTAATGCGTTTCTGTCGTGCAGCACCACTGCCGCCGCTGTGGTCGGTGTTTTTGTGATAAATGCTGCAGCAAGAAGGTGGCGCTGCCCCGGATGTGTTTTGTTGACCCAGTGAGGCAGTGTGCAGAATGCAGCCTGGTCTCACAGAAGGAGGTGGAGTTCTACGACAAACAGCTCAAAGTGCTTCTGGCAGGTAAAACGGATCTTGCTTATGAAGCTATTATTTATATGGGAGTTGTAGTATATCATGCATTTTAACTTTTTTTTTTTTTTTCTTTTTTTCCAAAGATGGAAAATGATACAAGTAGGGCTGAAAAAATTAATTGGATTGATCGCGATTAACCGATTATTTCAATAATCGTCAACTAATTTTGTAATCCATTAATTCTAAGTTCTAGCTGACAGAGCGACCCACTTAGAGCAGTGATTATACCAACATTGTTTTCACTTTTCAATACGCTCTATCCAGAAGTCCTCTAGTGGAAAAGTTTTAGTTTCACCTTGTTTACTTCTATAAAAAAATCTTCCTTAGGGAACCGTTTCTTTTCCGATTATTAATTAGAAAAATTATCAACTGGAAGAATAATTGTTAGTTGCATCCCTAGATATACGATTTATCCAGAGTACATTTTTAAAATGAACATTAGACAAACAAGTTGGAATTTCTATCAAACGTGGAAAGTATTTGCAATTTACAATTAATAATACAAAGTTAAATTTGACAAACTGCACCTCACTGTCATGCTTTCTGTTGCCTTTTCTGAGCTTCTGTCTTTACTTTTGACCTTCTGTGGGTAAAAAGTTATTGAGGTTTGATAGTTTCCTGATTCCGGCTCAGCTTTGAAGTATAGAGCCTGCATTTTTTGTATAGTTTCCAAAAGCCTGATGCTAAGCCACCTTATCTATTTCCAATATCATTTAGTACTGTAACTTGTATTAAGTTAGTCCTGTTGGGCTACATGTCTGGGTCCCAGTTTGGACCAACCAGCTGTTGAGTTGAGCAGAAGCTGAAGTTGAAAGCAATCCCTATTTTTTTCTTACTCTACCCAAATTTAGCTGTACATTCATACCCCTGGTAACCAAAACAGCCCATAGCATGATACTTCCACTGATATGTTGGTAATTCATTTATTGTTCTTGAGTTTTAAGCCTTACCTGGATTTCTCTAAATATGTTCATCTTGGGACCAAATAACTAAATAATTGTCTAGTTGTTTTTCCCTACATTTTTTTTTTTTACAGTAATCTTTCCCTCTAGTACGTGTATTTTATTGGTTCTAAATGTGACACTTTAACCAGGAATTCATTCAAATTAGTCTTTGAATAGTCATAAAAGTCCTAAAAACTTCACATACTTGAGCCTCGAGAAGTATTAAACTTTTCAATTATGAATTGTAACACTTTTGTTTTGGATTGGAAGCTTTATTAAGAAAGACTAAAGAATCGAAATGTGGTACTTTTGTACCTATTTAGTTATTTTTTTTTACTTACAACTAAAGTGTTTTTACATTTAACATGGACAGGTTATAGCCACCTGTGTCCCAGTGGGAAAGATTTTAAACTTATAGTGTCTATTTTTTTTTTTCCAGGAGGTACCTTTGTTGTCACTTTGGGAACATCAGACAAGTCAGAAACCATGACGTGCCGCCTTTCCAACAACCACAGGTAATCCAGCAGTGAAGGTACGGCTAAGACAAGGACTGGACATTTTACAATCAATGGCGGAAGTTAGAAAAATTAGGGTCTAAAAGAAATTTAGATCTATTAAATCCACTGACCTTCGATTTATGTTTCTCATCCATCTATGTTCGGGTTAGTTTTGGCCGTTAGAGGAGAGAATAAACTGAAGGTATGAAGTTTATTCTTCCAAAAACTGCTGGTGTGTGTGACATAACTTTATTGACAAAATTATCAAGTAAACAAGAAATAGTGTTCAAATGGTTCTACAAAAGGCAGTGATATATATAAAAGAGATTGAAATCTAAGTATAACGTAAAGCTTTGAATTTCTATATGTTTTAAAACAAGATGATTAAAAAAAGATTTTAAGTTTAGAGGAATTTCCCAACTTCCAATGTGCCTGGCAGTTTATTGCATATATTGCATATATATTTGCAATATAATCACAATTTAACATGATCTCATAGGGCAGAGGTGCTTAATGTGGGTCACGTTACATTTAATAAGATAGCAAACCTCTCATGCAGCCCTCAAGGTGGGTTTACTGCCAAGCAGATGGAAACAGAAGGTTACACTTAGTGCAGATCCATGCATGTGAATAGAAGACGGCACTTTTTCACACAAAGGTTAGAGTAAAGTCCTACAACAACAGACGAGCAAGCTTTCATAGTTAATGCAAGGGGAAATGTGCTATAAAATTGCAATATTCATCGAAAATAATCCCAGTTTTGATGGCTGAATGGAAATGGTCAGTATTATAGGCTGTTCCTGTGATTGCTTACTGGGGTTTAAGAGGAATTCATGTCGTTGTGTTAATGGAAAAGTCCGGTCAGTAAGGAATAATCAATGGATCATTATGTATACCTAAAACTAATATGTTCACAGTGATTTAATTAATTTAACGTTAATCAGTAAAAAAAAAAATAAGAATAATAATTTTTGTCGCAATCACTGAGTCTGTGACCGGCCATTTTGGCCCAAATATATTAACACCTCACTCCTGACATCTTCCAGCTGTGATGTCACAGTGCGGTAAGCCTAGCGCCATTCTCCTCGCTTTACAAGCAAAATCAATGGGAGCTACTAGACACATCTGCAATCAACAACAATTATTGAAGATTTCCAGAGGACTTCACCATTAAAATTCACCAGAACTATAGTTAAACTGACAATACCCACATGCATGGCAGATGGACGTTGGAATACATCAGGTAAAAGTGGAAAAAACAGTTATTTCACCTTTCTGATTCCTGATCCTCCACGGACAGGTTCGTCATTGGATTGCAAACTTGAAGAGGGAGGATTTGCCATCGAACTTCTGGCTAGAGAAAAAACCCGTCATATGTAACCAACATTTGGAATATCAATGTTTTCAAGATGACTCGGATAATAGCGCATCGTGACAGACACCAGATACAGTACTGGGACTTGATCAACAGCCGATACCGCACCGTGACGTCAAAAACCAGTAGGTGGCAGTAGTGTTCTTTGACAAACATGGATGCCTCCAGTAAAGTACATAGAAATAAAAATTACTCTTAATAAAAAAAAAAAATCATTTATAGAAATGTATGTAATAATTTCATATTTAAAGTACTTTCAGAGGTTTGAATTCTGAATATGATCGGACGTTTCCATTAATGAACCCAACCGTTCCCAGGATCGTCTGTCGTGGATTTTTTTTCCCCCCCTGAATGAGAAAGTGGACTAATGTTTGTCTTTCTTGGATCTTGTCGTCAGATATTTGTTCCTTGATGGTGAAAGCCACTTTGAGGTTGAGCTGTCCCGCATCTCAAGCATGCAGATTCTGACCGATGGAACAAGTCCAGGAGGTAAAAAAAAATTAATTAGAAAACATGAATATTTAGGTCAAAGGTTTTCTTTTTAAAACAAAATGCAGCTGTTGGAATAATTTTTGCTTCTTATTTTTCCTGCTTCTCTTCATAAAGTAACCCTTTGTTGTTTGAATGTTGTTGTAAAAGCTATTACCAAATATCTTAACTCTGAATCTTCTTCTCTGACTAACATTGCTGCTTTGACTGCGCTGATGGCTCCTTTCTACCTCTGGACTCAGAGGAAGACATTCACACTTACACCAGTCTGCTGGACAGTCACTGTATCTCTGAAGGTTGGCTTCAGCTCACTTCTTAAAGTTTCCATCAGTACTCTTTTGTTCAGAGATGTATCTGCATCTCATTTCCTGATTCTGTAGTTTGCATGAAAACAAATACGGTCTTATTCTCTTCCATCATATCTCACATTCCAACAGACATTTCATCCCTTAATGGTATTTAAAAACTTACTAGTTTTGCTGTTTTAGCTAATTGAGTTTGACCTAATTTTCATTAGTGACTAATGAAAAATAACGCATCACACAACTGGTGCAGATTTTTTGTTTTCTACAATCTATAGATTGATGTAGAACTGTAAATAAGTGGATTTCCCCTAGAGTAGATCGAACAAGTGAGATAATTTTCCAGTGAACTAAGATGATTTATGTTTAAATTAAGAAAAACCAACTCTATTTTATTTAAGTGCAAAAATACTTATTGTATTGGCATATCATCTGATTTACCTCCTAAAATTAAAACCAAATACACTTATTTTAAGATATTTAAACTTATTTATTTATCAGTTTTTGCAGTTGAAATATGATTATTTTAAAAATGGATGTTTCAACCAATAGATACTTAATTTTGAAATATATTTGGACATTAATTACTAATGGAGCTACAGTTTAATCATGAGAAGTGTGCCCTTTAGTCTCCTAAGTTTTAAACCAATTCTACCTGCTTCATCTCTTCAGCCTTTTTAATGACTTTATTCAGTTTATTATCAAAATATATTATTCAATACTTATTAAGTGTAGCTAATGGTTAATGCTTTGTTCAGACTTAGTCTTGTATTTATCAGTGCATGTTCCCTCTAAAGCCCCTGTCACACCATGACGATTTAGCCTGATGTTCCAAAATCTTGTAAAACGCTGGCATAAGATTAACTTTCTATGTATTTTTTCAATGTTGGGAGTACAGTATGCGTAGGGTATTCATTACGAGTCCAGAAATTATGTCAGACAACAGCCTAACTTATGCGTAACACAACAGCATAATGCCAATGAAGTGTCAAAAGCCAGTGTCCTGAGGGGGGCAGCAATGTGCCCAGAAGTGCCTGGCCTGAAAAGATTTTTTCTATCATGGTATTAACCTAGCTGCTGTTTACCGCCTGCCGAATAAAAAAAAAATATATATATATCAATAAAAAGAAAAAGACGGAGGGTTTGCAGTCGCAGCAGATTCAGCGTCATTTATGCATAAGGAGGATCCATCACCCTCACCTTCTCACTTATCCTATGATGGAGATGAAGTCTGAAGGAAAACTGACGGTTTCCTCCTGTGAGCCCCTTTCATACCAAAATGCTTCCAATACGGCATTATACAGTAGCTGTAAGTTAGAAACATGTTTATCGGTTGTATGGAACACGTCCAATACATTAATATACGCTGGAGATAAGTTCTTGATAATTTACGCATAAGTTATGCACAAGTTACTCATAGGTTTTGAATAAGCTGGACACCACAACGTATGTTGTAGCTTACACTTAAAGTATGTCAACGATCAGATAACTTACCTGTGACATGCCCCACATATGGCATACACTTGCATATGTTGAGAAATGAGCATGCTAAAAATTTCTCGACATACTTTCCATATATCAGTGTGTGCCAGCATGATTCAGCGGCTCATAACATACACAAAACTGACCCTTAACTTTTCCAATGTATGCCAGCTTTTTTTGCCAGATCTTTCGTACGTCAGGCATGCGCTGTCTAAATCGTCAAGGTGTAACAGAGGCTTAAGATCATTGGTTACACCTATGGTGATGTTCCTGACGGTATTTGACCCACCCGGTTTATCATTTATTGTGTTTCAGTTGAGCCAGCAAATGAAGTCCACCTGTGTGCAATGTATGCGTCACATGATCTGTCAATGTAAACACGCCTTTTCCGAGAGTCCTTAGAGGTTGACACCACCGAGGATGAGGTGGTGAATGACCTCTCCAAAAGAGTCACAGATATAAAGATCTTTGATGTTCCTCCAGAGCTCCATCATGTCAATCATCCATGGTAGCACAGGGTGCAGAAGGGACTACCTAAATGGCACTCTGTCTTATTTCAGGCAAAGGTGGAGGCTTTCCTTGCAGCAGGGCAATGCACTTTTTATTCCTTTTATAACTAGCTAGGTGTTAACCTGATTAACAAACTTGACTGGACTCACAATACTGAGGCTCTGTATAAGAACGGTAAGAGCAGACTCTTCCTGCTGAGGAGACTGAAGTCTTTTGGAGTGCAGGGGGAGCTCCTAAAGACCTGCTATGACTCTGTTATGGCATCTTCTATGGAGCTGCCTGTTGGAGCAGTGGCTTATCTGAAACTTGATCAGGAAGCCCAGCTCTGTTATTGGATGCCCTCTGGATTCGGTGCAGGATGATTGGAAACAAAAGGGTACTAACTAAGTTAACATCTCTATTGGATAATGTTTCCCACCCCATGCATGAAGCTGTTGCAGAACTGGAAAGCAGTGACAGACTGCTGCACCCTAAATGCACCAAGGAGCGTTATTACAGATCCTTCCTCCCTGCAGCTGTAAGACTTTATAACCAGCACTGTTCCCAACAAACTCAATAAGTTGTTACATTCATGCTGATTTTGCACAGTTTCTACCTTAGTCAATTAAATAACATGCTCCTGTCATATTGCACATCTTTGATGTTGCTGCTATTTTCAAATATCCATTACTGTAAAAACATCCATAGCTGCATATTAGTTATTTATTGTCCAGGTGCACAGTATTTATATTATAAGACTTTACAGTACAGTATTTAATTTGTTTATTTTTAATTCTTCACTATTTTTGTTATTCGTATAAACGTTTCTTAGGTCCACATTGGTGTGGCCATTTTTTTCTATAATCTTTTTGCTGCTGTGAACACCAGAATTTCCCCATTGTGAGACAATAAAAAGGATTTTCTATTCTATTCTAATTCCAGGTTCTAAGTCACACAGGGGAAACACCAAGGGGGTTGAATACGTTTACTGGTTACTATGTCCCGTTTAATACTGTGGAGAAAAAAAAGCTGTCTTATTTGTGGTTTCTCTTTCCCTTCCTTCTATTCATCTACATTTCATTTCTCATCTCATCCAGTTGCTGTATTTAATGTTTTTACTGTTTTGAGGATTCCATTTGTAGTCTTAGAAATCTCCTACATATGATTGTAATAAAGAGGTCTGGGACTTTTCTCTACAGTTTGGATAAAAAAAAAAATTGAACAATGTATTTCTACAGAAAAGCTATATGTTTTAAGTTTAAAAGTTGAATGTGTTTGTGTCTAGGAGGGACGTCACGTGCTAGTGGAATGCTCCTTCACTACAAACCTATGGGCTCCCTGGATGCCCAGCAACTACAAATGGAGGCAGCAGAGGACAAGAAGGTGGCCTCGTTGTGGCTTGCCGCAATGCATAAGGTACCATACAGAGCAGTGTACATACAGCCACTCCACATGGTTGGTGTATTATTGTAAATATATTTAAACAGTATTTAAAGCAGGGTTGGGTAACTCCAGGCCTCAGCAGCCAGTGTCCTGCAACTTTAAAGGAAAAGTCCGGTGTAGTATAGTATAGAATAATCAATAGATCATTATCTATACGTAAAACCTATATGTTTGCAGTGATTTAATGAATTTAGTGTTGATAAGTAAAAAAAATAAATAAGTAATTTTCGTCACAACCACTGAGTCTGGGACCAGCCATTTTTGCCCAAACATAGTAACACCTCACTCCTGACATCTTCCGGCAGTGACATCACGGTGCAATAAGCCTAGCGCCATTCTCCCCGCTTTACAAGCAAAATCAATGGGAACTACTAGACACATCTGCAATCAACAATTATTGAAGATTTCCAGAGGACTTCACCATTGAAATTCAACAGAACTATATTTATTGCTAAACTTGCAAACCGGGGTGATGATGTAATGATGATATCATCAATCTGAGGCCAACCTCATTAAATCTCTTCAGGGAAAGGAGGAACATTCAGCACAACCTTCAGAGCTCATTGAGCAAAGCGACACCTAGTGGCCGCTTACCAAAGTTTGGTTTTAGCCAATAAAATGAAATGGCTGCAGACACCATGAGAAACATGGAATCAGATGTGATTGCAGCGGCCATAAGTACGCCCTCCTTTGCTACCATGTTTATTATGGCTGTATGTCCTCCCTTAAACACAGTACTGCAGCTTTATTAGCTGGCTCATTTTTTGCTCGGTCTGCAACGGTGAAAGTGGGACAAGATGGTTTCTTGTGTGTTTGTGAAAAGACGTATATGGCAAGGACTAATTTTGTAGGGAAGGTTGCTGGTCTGGATGCATGAGTTTATAATCATGTTTCTTTAGTGGCCTGGAGCGCCGCCATTGAGGAAAGCTAGCTTGCGTCTTCTCTTATTTTGCTGTCTTTGCCATTTGTTGCATTTTTACTTTGCATGTGTTTTATATGTTGGTTCAGATTTCTATACTGGCTACACTTGAATGTATTTGTAGTGTGTTTTCACTCCTCAGCCATCATACTATTAACCTTTACTGCTTCGTGATTCGCTGTCAGCCTAACAAACATTAGATCAATTTCAGGTATTCTTTTTATTTTCATTAAAACTTTTACCGGAAGCTTTTATAGATGCACTTTGTGAATCTGGATGATAATGTCACATTTTTAATTAAAATGCTTAAGAATAAGAAATTTATGACACAGATATTGCAGAAAGATGTTGGACAAATAAGGAGTGACCAACTGTGATCAAACATGTGCTTCTACTGATGTCCGTCATCACAGGAGTGGAGGAGTGGAGTTTTTAGAAAGCATAAGAAATTTAAATAGTAAATATTTCTTCTTTGTTACAGGCGGCCAAACTGCTGCATGAAGCTCGGGACCAGTGACGCCCCGCGCTGAACGTCAAAGCAACGAGCACCCAAGTGTTTTAAAGCTGACTTGGATTTAGATCGGATTTGGTTTCATTCAGATTTTACTATCAGTTCTGATTTGATTCATCCATCTGATTTTTCTCATCGGTTCTTTGTACCAGTACTTATCTAAGTAATTTTTCTCAAGAAATCTTTCTTAAAGGAAAAAAATAGCACTTCACTTACCTCTATAACCAGTGCTCTTTACATCTGTAGGTTTACTGTGTATTTTCTAAAGGTTCAAGACTCCTTTTGGATTCTGTTCACTAATTTGAGCATTTACTAAAAATGCTTTTTAAATACTAGCAAAACTTGCTAACTTTGAAGGATTTAATACTAAGACCTCAGTTTTTTTTTAAGAAAGATATAGAAACTGTTTCTTAATTTAGTTCAGAGATATTGAATGCTTCTATTTCTTATTTTTATTTCAGACGAGCAAGGATTATACAACCAAGTATTTTTTTTTAAAGATTATCTTTCGGTTCCAGGCTTATAAGCACATTAAACTATGGATGCACCTTAACAATTGTTGCACAGGTTAAAAAGAAAACAGTTAAATGTATTTCTTGGCATCAAGAAGCTTGTGGACTGAAATCTTGGCAAACCCTAAGAAAACAGTCCTAACTGCCCATCATTTTGGTTTAATTATGCCGAGTTATTTTTATTATTTTCTGTGTTGTTTTCTGATATCCTTTTAAATTACCAGTGTATTAATCAGTGTTTTGGTTTGTTTTGAATCTTTACTCTGTAGCAAACTTCCACCCTTAACACTTTATGTTGACCCGGAGGTGTGTTGTGTTAGAGAGTTGGTGGTCAGGGCCAGAGAGTATCCCTTACTGGTTTCCAACATCTGGTTCCCTGCTTGGTGGGGATGGGGAGAAACTGTTCTAACTTTGCAAGTAGAAAATCTCACTTTGGGGTTTTGAAGGAGATAAGACAAGTGCTGAGAAGTAAAAACTAATAGTGAGCAAACAAATGTTGAAACGTGTTGTCCGTTAGCTGCAAGGTGCATACTCAACAAACTGTTTAAGAATGTCTTGTAGGGGTCAGTGAGAAGCAGCCAAAAAGGAGTGTAAACTGCTTTAGCCTGGTAGAAAAAGGTATTTTTATAATAAGGAGATTTTCTGGATAAGATTAAATCCAGAAAAGGAATCAGAGCATCACAACTTTGTCTGGTTTCCCGTAGACGGATGTTACTTTGTGTTTTTATTTTTTTTTCAATTTATGAAAATAATGTTTGACTAATATGTACTCATATCTGCAACAGTTTCTTAGTGACCAAAGTGATGTATAAACAAATAGTTTAATTATAATTTTATTGGTTATTCCTGCTTTAATTTTGAGCCTGACCATCATTGTGTTTTACCTGGTTTGGACCCAGTTATTTGTTTTGCTGTAACTTCACAAATCTTATTTCAATTTGTTGTGTGAAACCATCCGCCTTTCATACTTTAGTTCTGTATTGTAAAAGACACTGACACAAAACATCTGAAAATGGACCTACCATGATTCATTTCATTTGAGGGCAAAGATTCACTCAAAAAACAATATTTTGAAATGGTGCATTAATGAATATGTATTAAGGAAAAGTGAAAAAATTCATGTTGAAAAAGCATGGATTCATAACAAAATCTAGAAGAGTTCTGTAAATGAACACTACATTGAGACTGTCAACTAGTAACTAGCATCTGCAGCATCTTTTTGAAATTAATCTTTTCGTCCCATTATATAATATATATATTATATACCTTACCTTTTATATATATATATATATTTTTTTTTTCAATTCAGTTTATTCATATAGCGCCAATTCACAACACATCTCAGGGCACTTTACAATTCACCTGACCATACATTCAAATTGATTCAAAGTTCTAAGGAAAACCAGTTGATTGCATTGACTCAAAGGCAATCCCTAACACTTGTAGCGACAGTGGAGAGGAAGAACTCCCTTTTAACAGGAAGAAACCTCCAGCAGAACCAGGCTCAGTGTGAGCGGCCATCTGCCGAGGCCGACTGGGGTCAAGGAGACAGAAGCAGAGATTCTTAACGCAACTTTCAACCAGCTGCCCAGGCGGCCCTCGTCCAAAATGTGTTTTTCCGAGGGCTTGAAGTTAATCCATCAAAATTACAACCCTGGTCCGCCTCAAAAGGTCTTTACAAAGAAGAGCCCAACAACCTGTAACCATAATAAAAATGTTGGGGATATATTGGAGCATAGTTATCTGTATTCCCAGCTGCCTGCCCTGGAAGCACACATGGAGTGAAGGGCATGAAATGGGGCTCATGGTTGCATCCTTTTTGGCAGAACTGATTTGAAAAAAATTCTTTTATTTTTTTGTACATTCAGTATCTCATTTTCTGTGTCTGTAGATCAGCTTTGTTACATCTTCCTGAACTTGCTCTGAAGTGGTCCTTTTGTTTACCACAGTACACCAATAAAACTGCACACATCTAATCCATATCAAATAGAAACACCAATCAGATTTCTAATCTGGATTTTTTTTTTTTTCTTTTTTGTAGATTCCAATTATTCTTTAAAAATTGTCAACATTTCTCAGTTTCATTGCTGAAAAGATTAATACTTTTATAAGTGCACAATGTTTCCAATACTAGAGTTTGTTGCTATAATGGTTTTGACTCAATGATTCTTATAGGTGAATAGGTATGTCTTTTATTCATTACAGCACAAAGTTGGTTTGCAAAATGTTAACTGGATTCTGCCTTTGTCTCGTGGCCTAAAAACAGTTCACCAGCTTTCTTAGTCACTTTGATTTGATTTTTATTTTCTTCTGAGCAATAAAATTAGTTGTACCATTGAGAGGCAGGATATTTTCCTCCGTTGTAAAGTCTTCCCTTGAGTTCACAGTCCTATAAAGTTGTGAAGTAATTAAAGGAAGCTGTTGAAATATCCCTATTATGGTCTTACTAGCTGTAAGATGCAGTCTCTCCATCTAAAAAATGGTTATAAGGAATAAACTGTACTGAAATAAATGTAGTTACAGACACAGCAGTCTCTGGATTATGATCCATGATGTATTTTAAAACATGTTAAGCATTTTAATATAAACTGCCAGTGTATCTGTATTTGATTTATAGTGCACTAAGTACACTGCCTGTTTTATTATGTTTTTTGCTGATAATTTCACCTCTTGTTGGCCTTTTCTGTTCAGAATAAAATAAAGTTTTTCTACATACTATAAATGTTTTTGTCAATGTGTCAATGGAAAAGAGGAAAGAACATTGCTGTAGTGTAACTTGGACAACATTTATTGTCATTATGCATAATCAGAGTGTATACAAAACAAAATTTCATTTTGTACAGCTCTCATTACATTTCAATTTCTTAAAGTGCAGGACTGATCAGATGTAAACATTGTGGGAGAAAAAACACAGTGCAAAAGAATGCATTAATATGGACAGTTTGATACAGAGTCTGCGACATTATTTTGAACATTCAGCTGTCTGATGGTGATTGGGAAGAAGCTGTAATATTGGCAGATCAAGACAAGTTTGATTAAAATGTAGGGATGTTTTAGTTAGATTTAAACAAAAACAATAATCATTCAGATGTCAGTGTGCCCCACAACAGCTGTGGCTACACTTTAGCTCTTAACCAGTGGTGTATGACTGTGTGTGTGAGCTGCTGAATGTAGTGCTGGGGAGATTTACCAATATGCATTCCTAGGCAGTTGCCTAGAGCCCCAAGTTCCTGGGGGCCCTATAAAACTCTGTTTAAATATGTGGTTATTATAACTATTCTTTATTTGTGCACATTAATTATGTTTTTGATAAAAATTATTTCACTAAAATGCCATTAAAACCACATTGGATCAGTCCATTTGCTGCACATGTTCAGAAAATCCAAACAAGCAGCAAAACATGTGAACACAATGCGAAGAGCACACTTAGTGCTTTTGTCGCTATATTTGGTGACTTTTCAGACCCCTTTAGCAATTCTAGTGCCAAATCTAACGACTTTTTTCTGCTACTGGAGACTTTGGCGACAACCTATAAAAGTAGCGAACTCTGCTCTCCCGAGCAAGTAGATTTGTAACCCCCCCTCCTACTCTCCTGTCTTGTCTGCTGTCATGATTCATGCAGCTGTTATTTTATCCAAATAAAAAATGGAGAACAGATAAACAGATCATGGCTTGTCTGCAGTGAAAAGAAGGACTGTGTTATTTACTTTTGCCGTCGCCTTTTTGGAAACACAGGAAGGAGCAATCAGCTAAGTGAGCTTGGTGCTTGGAAAAAATATTAGATTCCTTTTGAGAAAAAATGAAAAGTCAGCTGAATACAAAATATAGAGAAGAAAACAAGAAAAAGGGAATAGAAGAGAGGGGCAAAACGTAGAACAAATAATGGATGTCTATATTCTAATACAATTTCTGTATCTTTATAATGGGTCTGTTTTATGTGTACTTCTTCTTCTTCTTCTTTCTTTTCTTCTCAATTCATAGGGCCCCTTGCCTGTCTTTGCCTAGGGCCCCAAATTTTCTAAATCCGCCCCTGATGTAGTGTAAAGGAATTTGGGTTTTCTTTAAAGCTCTATAAAAGCACAGGCCATTTACCAGGAACATTCCAGATAAAACTAAATTCAACTAATCCTACAGGCTAGATTAGTTTTTACATTCTGAGAGATTTGGAGAAAGATGTTTGGAAACAATGTATGGAAGAATGGAAATATTGCAAAATAACCAATAAACCCCTCCCAAAAACAAGACTACAAAATGTGAAGGTGTTGCAAACTTACATAAATCTATCTGGAAGATTAGTAAAGTTAGAGTAAATAATTAATAATAGATGTATGATTAATTTGATTTTTTTATTTAAATATACCGGGTTATTTAAAGTGATGAAGGAAGTTGGAATGTGCCAAAACAGTATAGGGATAACTGTGATTAACCTATATATATATTTTTTGTACTAACACCATCATTTCCTAAAACTTTTTAAATAACATGCTGCTTGTAATATTGAGGCAATAATTTATAAATTTAATAAAGCCCTGTTGTTATTGCAGCAGTTATTTACTGTAGCCCACACAGCCCCCCCTCTCTCATCAGTTGGTATCGCCCGAACTCCCAGGGCATCGGACACACGTGGTTGCTGTTATGTTGGGGATTGCGCCGGTATTTCAGTATTTCAGCCTTTAAGTGAAGTGTCATCGCTCGGATATCTTCACATGCGATTCAAGCTGCTATAAGAAAGTGTGAAAGTCAATTTTAGACTTTCAGAGTTTAGGTTTCACGGAGTCTGACGTCGTCCTGGCGTGACGTTACGCTGCTCGTCTCGGACACCAGCGGGCTGAAGCTGAAGGTATGGAAACACCGTGGCTGTTAGGGCTCACACAGCTTCATGGAGTTACACCGTTTACCGATGTTCAGCTTTCTGCGCCTCTTTAGCCTCCCCCACCCAGCTGTCACCGGCTCCCGTTAACTCCTCGCTGATTCGTAACGACCACCCAAACACAAAGCAAACTAAGAAAAACATCTAAATAACATCTGTTTTCATCCAACCATCCTCTCCAGGGTGGTTTGTTGGCCGGTAGAAGCGAGGGAGGGGGATGAAGGTCTGTGCCACGTCACTGATGATGAAGACTGAGGGGTGTCCTGTCCCTGCCGAGTCACTCCTTTCTCTCTGTAGCATCATAATATGCTGGAAACCGTTAATCTAATCGGAATAAAGAAAGATTAGACCCTTATAATGTAAATCACTTGCTCAGACATGTGAAGGTTTTGCCAAAAACTGATCATCTCCACTCTTACAGGTTAAACTTTGGACAGTAAAACAATAATAATCCAAAAAAAAAAGAGCCTAAAATCTGTCTGTGAAAGACTTTTGTTTTCAGGTTTGTCTACCTTGAAGTCCAACAGCTGTAGAGGCTGCTGATCACTTTTTGGCAGAGCATCCCTTAAAGGTACAACACCAGCCCCAGTATGGGGCGGATTTAGGACATTTGGGGCCCTAGGCAAAGACGGATAGGAGGCCCCCTGAATTGAGAACACATAAAACAGACAAGGGCGGATCTAGATGGGATCCAGGGGTGGCCATGGCCACCCTTAACCATTCATTGGCCACCCCTACCATTGCTTTCCGCGTAATAATCAAGTGGAATATTTAAAAAAAAATTTTTTTTCATATATTCACAATTGTTTGACAACAAAAACGCTGTAGTTAATTCTGCACATCAATATACTAACTTTAAAGGTGGTAAGTACTGATTTCATGCTCTTTTCAGAACAAGATTTTGTGTTTTATGGGCTAAAGAGAAAATATGTCATCTAGGAGTCTTTAGTGAAATCATAGATAAATAACTGTTTTTAATAAAAACGTATTAAATAATCAATTTATGTAGATATTAGTACTTGTAAATATCAATTTTATGCTGGATGATTATTGATAAAAGTAGGTAAATAATGACAATGTGGAAAAGATTTTATCCACTTCACCTTTTACCTAAAAAGCATGAATGTTTAAATATATGCATCTATTTGTTAGCAAAGGCTGTAGGAAAGTATAATTGGTCTTTATTCAGAAAATATGGATGTTTTGCTCGTTCATTTTCCTGTTGGAAAAGTAGAGATTGACCCTGAGTTTTTTAATGTATTTTTATTATTTAAACTTTATTTAACCAGGAACTGATCCCATTGAGATTAAAAACCTCTTTTTCAATGGAGTCCTGGCCAAGAGGCATCAAAGTTACATCAGAAACATAGATGCATTAAAATAAATGACAGGTGCATAAAAACATATCAATTAAAAGAGTTACAGATCATTGAGGCTGCTTCAAATTCTTTCACTTTCAACTTAAAAGCATTTAAAGATAAAAACTCAGTCAATTGGTTCTGCTGCCTATCCATTTCAGCCACCTCTCACTGTACACTGGTTATTGCCTGGCCACCATTATTAAAAAATTCTGGGTATGCCCCTGAAAACAGACCTATTATACAGACAAAGAACTGTTTATAGAATAGACAGACATAATTTGTTCTGCGTTTTGTCTCTCTCCTCTTATCCCTTGTTGTTTTCCTCTATGTTCTTTTGTCCTTTTTTTCTTTTCATATTAGCAATATTTACAGCTGGCATTTTTCATGCTGTCTTAAAAGGAATCAAAGTTTTTTTTTTCAATCACTAAGCCTATTCTAACTTAGCTGATTGCTCCTTCCTGTGTTTCCAAAAAGGCGACGGCAAAAGTAAATAACCCAGTCCTTCTTTTCACTGTAGACAAGCCATGATCTGCTGATCTGTTCTCCATTTTTAATTTGTATGAAATAACAGCTGCATGATTCATGACAGCAGACAAGATAGAGGAGAGCAGGAGGCGGGGTTACCAATATACTTGCTCTGGAGAGCAGAGTTCACTGCTTCTATATGTTGTCGCCAAGTCTCCAGTAGCAGAAAAAAGTTGCTAGATTTGGCGATAGGCGCTTTTTGGTTCTAGAGGGGTCTGAAAAGTCGACAAAAGCACTAAGTTTGCTTGGTTTGCTGCTGTTTGTTTAGACCTTTCTAAACATGTGCAGCAAATGGACTGATCCAATGTGGTGGACACTGAAGGGGGGGTGAGATGCACTTAATATTATAAGTGTTCTGATGGCATTTTAGTGAAAGGATTTTTATCAAAACCATAATGTGCACAAATAAGGAATAGTTGTATTAACCATACATGTAAAAGGAGTTTTATGGGACCCCTTACCAGTTACAGAGCTATCACCCTAGCATTAAGAGTGACTATAATGTGAAAATAAGTATATCACTAAAGGGAAACCTCTGATACAGCTTTGTCTTTGTCTAAGGATTACCTTTTGGAAATATGGTTTAGATATTTTCCCCAACTGCAGGTTTTGACACAATCTAGGGATCAACCCAAGTAAAGATGAGAATCTTATACATTTCATTTCCAATCCTGCTTGGGGTGTGGTTATTGTCAAAGTTGTGGTTTTATGGAAGTACACTGTACATTTGATTATCTGGCTTTAAGTTTGCAGACTGCAGAGCGAAGGTGTTTAAACAGGGCAGCTGTCTCTGTTTTTAACTTGCATTAGCATTGAAAGGTTCTTTAAGATTTTTAATGGTGGAATTTGCCTTTGAATCGGGGAATAAAAGGATAAAACAATCTGAAAGCATCATAAATTTGTATACGTTGATACATGATTTTTTTTCAATAATCAGAGACTGTTCCAGCATGAGTGGAGATTTCTTGCTCGATGCAGTATACAGTAACTCATCAGCCCCCCTCCCCCACTTGTTGTAGCTCACCTTTGGCCAGCTTGTTTAAAAAAAAAAAAAAAAAGAAAACCCCTCAAAAAAAATTAAAATTAAAAAAAAAAGAGAGAATCAACTCTGGAAACCACCAATCACTGTAATGAGGCTATGCTGCCCTAATAAAAAGCTCCAAATCCAAACCTAGCTTGATGTTAGTAAATGATGGCGTTCTAGTTTTTGTGTTGCTAGTAAAGTTAACCTGGCCTTTTTTTCTGAAGTTCAACATACCCAGAAAATCTCTATACTGGTGAAAATCTGCAGAGGCAGTAGAAAATATTCATCATTCTTTTCATCTCTTACTCAGACACCCACAGGCTAAGCTTTGAGCCCTAAGGGGTTTCTGTCACACACCAACATATTTCTTATTTTATTGACGTATTCTGAGATTCTGTTTTGATTTGTGAAAATAAATCAAAATTTTTGGTCTAGTTGTTGCTTTTGTCAGCATTAATAAACCTTCATACTGGAAATATTTCTGGCTTTTTTTTTTTTTTTTTTTTTTTTTACAAATCCTAAAATGAATTCCAAAATGATAAAAAAAAGGCTACTTTCAAATAAAATTGGAAATTCTCACATTGAGTGTTTAGATTTAAATATTTAAATAATAGATTAAATTCAGGAAGAGTTTTCAAAATGTAAATATTATGCATGTATATTAGAAATTGGCTCTTGGGGATGGCTGGAGAAATGAAAAGACAGGAAATTTCTCTTTTTAAAAAAATATTTTTATTGGGTATTTTGAACATTTATACAGAAAAGAAACAGGACAAAACCTATACAGCTCTGATACAGGAAACGAAACTGGAGGCATGTGCATAAATTAAAGCAAACATTTGAGAAAAGTCACCAATTTATACAAAAACTTGTACATATAGATCCTTCTGATTCACATTACTCTTCTTTTAATTTTGAAGTATTTGAAAGTGTAGAATTTCCAATTCAGACGGTATCTTAATCTCTCTAAAACAATAACTTTTAGAAAGTAAGTTTTCCATAGCTGGACTGAAGGGGCTTCACAGCTAACCCATTTAAGCATTACCGATTTTTCTGGCCAACATCGATAGGAATTGCACAGACGACTGGCTAAATTTCTGCATTTTAAAAAACTAAACTGGACATTCTCATGTTTTTTTTGTTTTTCAGCTTTTGTGGTTTGCAGAGCCAAACCATGAGCTCTAAGGTGTGTAAGCACTGCGGCAGCTCGGACATCGATGTTGACCAGGCGAGGGGCGATGCGGTCTGCATGGGCTGCGGCTCCGTGCTGGAAGACAACATTATTGTGTCTGAGGTGGAGTTTGTGGAGTCGGGCGGGGGCTCTCTGGCTGTCGGACAGTTTGTGTCTTCAGAAGGTGAGAGTGATTCCGAAATCACAGGACAATGTCGGTTTCTGCATGCCTTCCCGCAGCTTTGTTGGAAATCCTTGCTTTGTTTTATACAGCTCAGCCTTGATCGTATCTGCAAACATTATCAAGAGGACTATTTCATGCAAGCAACTAAAACCATCAAAAAAAAGCTTAAGTGTGCTACTAAGATGATTAAAAGCTCTTAAAGGAGCACTGGAGCATAAAGGTTAAATTGCTAACCAGAGAAAAGAGCAAGAAAAACTTGAATATAATTGTAGCCGTGTTTCCAATGATCATCAAATTGTGTATTTTGACATTAGGAAAAAAAAAAACATTTGACAAAATTTTTGCGCTGGGACAATGTGGTTTTTCAGCTTTATCAAAAGATGAAAATCATAACAGAAAGTAATAGGTAATTTATCCTGTAAACAAACTTATTCACTTTTGATTTTATTTTTTATAACTGTTCTGCATACAGGCTAATTTCGTTACCTCCACTCTTACTGCCAGTATCTTCAGACATCATTACTGTGGCGACGGTGATGCTTTGATATCTCCAGTTGTAGCCACAGGCCCTTTAAACGCTACCGCACACTAAGGACCATTGCAGCTGCCAGATCTGCTCGGGTCCTGCGGATGCCAGTGACCTTGCGCTACATGATTGGCTGAACGTTGCCACATGATGAAGAGCTCAGTCTTAGAACGCAGTACTTTCCTTCAAGACTGACAATGATTGTTTTCTACTTTAGATCGCCAATGAAGTATAAAATAAAAGCAAATATAAGTTATAATATGTTGAGACTCCAAAAGAGATTTTATCCTTAAGCTACAGGTGCAATACAGTTTGTCTGAGTGGAGTTGCCATATGTTGACGTCATAAGAAGGGGCGGGGCCTCGAGCAGATCTGGTACCAGCACTGTCACAAAGAGCATATAGGTAGAGAGAGTGGACATTTCAACCCTTAAATAGCAAGTCTCCAGCAATAGTTTGCTGTTTGTTTGTCAAATGTACAGAAGATCATAAATGAGGAAAAAGGGGAAAAAAGATGTAATTAATTCCAATTAATCCCATTTTTATTGGACTATATAAATGTATCTTTAAAAAAAAATTGGCCAAAGTGGATTTCATATCAACACTAAAGTTTTTCATGTGTTTTGGAAAATGACGGACCTGACGGATTTATGGAATCACTAACGCCCCATTTAAAGTAGGGTAGAGGGGGATGGTTGGATCAGAATTTACATTTTTATCAATTTCTCATGGGTTATGAAATGATTTGTAAAAATGAAACTAATACCTCGCAAGTTGCAAGATGTGGAAGCTTAATATAAAGCAAGCAGCATGAGGTTGAAAGGAGTTTGTTAAATATTTCAACCGTCTGTTGCGACGGTGATCTTTGCAACCTGCGCCACAGAGCTGCAGCCAGGCATGGGTGTTTCTGTGTTGCCATGGCAACGACTGCTTGGGCTAGGCCCTAGAATGAGGAGCAAGGTTTTGTTTTTTGTATGCCCTCTATTGTTGCGTTTTTTTTTTTTTTTTTTTTTTATCATATACTAATGCTGTCATGTTACTGAGTTGTATTTAGCCAAGTAGTCCTGATGGAAAAGTGCCATCCTAGATTGTCATGTAACCAAAAATCCACCCTTGTGGTTAGAAAAGGGAGGTTGATTAATTAATCAATTAGGTTTTGTCTATTGAAGTGTTGTACATCATATATGGTGTCCATTAAACAAAAATCACAGCCAAAGGCAAACATTTACAAAAGCCGTGTTGCAAAACAAATTTGCATTAAAGAGAATATAAAGCTCTCTGAACCGTTTATTAAATGAAGCAGCCTGCAGTAAATAAACTGCCAGAAAGCAGAAAGCAGAAACCAGACTCAGGGCTTCCAGCGGTTTTCCAAAGTTTCCTTCCTTCCGAGGTTGGCTGAATTCAATAACTTGTTTCCCTTTTAAACAATTATCATGAATGGCATTTCTAACAAGCTGTTGTTGCTTGCTGTTGGTGTGGGAAACTGTCTTTGTCATTTGCATTTTTTATTATTCATATTATATTTTTTAATGAAAAATATTTCCCATTGGTGTAAATAATAATAATTTATTTAAGTTGCCAGAATCTTATTTGATGGGGCAGTAGAGTAGAATAATGGATGGACAGGGGTGCTGGCCCAAAAAATTTGGAATTAACCAGTGTAGGCTTAAGCTACCATAAAATTATTTCTGGGACAAGTGTTAATCTTTTTTTTAATAATAACGATTAGCACTTATCAATTAAAAAAATTCTGTTCCCTTTTCATGCATGTAGTTGAGCAATTCCAGCACTAGATGGTGCTGTAGCATCACAATGTCAGGTTCTTGGGTTTGAATATTAGATTATCCAAGAATAAAAGAAGCTTCATTGTTTTTATTCAATACTAGTTTAATCGTGTGAATGTTTACTGGATTACATGACAAGACAAAAATAGATGAGGGGAAAAAAAAAGAAAAAGTAGAGTAGTTCTGCAGTTTGGACTTATTTTTTTCTCACATATTCTTTATCTTCATTTAGGTGGAAATAAGAATCCATCTTTTGGGGATGGATACTTCCCGGGTACTGGATCTGAGTCCAGAGCTCAAACACTGCAGAGAGGTGAGTGACCAGCTGTTTGTGAGAGATAATCATCTGAAGTCACTCCATGTTTCTGTGGTTTTAACTTTTTATTTAGAAGTTAAACTATTCTCTGGAATCTTCTGTGACTGATGAGAGATTGTGACCATTTCTCAATATGTGTACTTGTGCGTTCTCATGTACTTATGCACTCCAAAAACGTCATCAGCCTCAGCCCTAGTACTGTTCCAATTCACAAGAATAAGAAGACCGAGAGCGGACAAAGTCCCCAGATGTTGTTCTCGCCCCTCCCTTTTGCAGAGTATGCATCAGAGCAGACTTGTCTGTTCTAGAGATTGACAGCTTCCAGGGGAGCGCTCACAGAGCTCAGAGTATAAAGTTAAAAGTTCTCTTTTCTGTTGTCATTGTTCTATAAAAGCATGTTTTTGGATCATTTGAAGAGAGAACATACTTTTAAGTGTTACTATATGGTCCATTTACTGATTTTATTGCGTATTATTCCCCCACTAAATGGAAAAAGTAAGAATTTATTATTATCTAGAGCAGAGGTCACTGATTAGCGGACCGCGGTCCGGATCCGGACC
>NW_015150856.1:509134-540255 GCF_000732505.1 Cyprinodon variegatus
GGGGGGGCGTGGAAATTTTATTGTAATCCAAAGGGGGGCCCAGAAGAAAATCTTTGGGAACCACTGCATTAAGCCATAAGAAAGTGGGGGAAAAAAAGGTGTTTTATAAAATATGTGAATCAGGAAATTGTGTATATATCAAACTGAAAGATTGTTGTTCTCTACTTGGACTAACATGGATACATTTAAACCTGCTTATTATTTCAGTGTTAAATTCTGTTTAAAGTAAGAGATCATACCGGTAATTAAAAATGTCTCCGGACCTTTACTGGTTGATTTTCTTTTATCTGACCCCGCTGATTTTTAATTGGTTACCCCTGATCTGGAGACTATTAATAACAGGAGGTGAAATGCAGCTCCAGACGAGCAGAGCGTGCGACGTCGTCACCAGTTTGCTTCTGTTCCAATTGACCCATATATATCCTGCCTGCTCCCGTTCTTCCCTAGTTCATACTTTCCTGTATTCTTCTCAAGAACCTACTTGGCGAGGACACAAGTCTGTATTCGCATTCTTGTGAATTAAGAAACGGCCTGTGTCTCATCATAGTAGTAACTACTGTAGCTGAGGTTATCAAGCCATTTGATAGATGTGTTGAACCAGACAGATTACTTAAAGCTGCAGAATACGGCCCTGGAGGACTTGAGTTTGACATTTCTGCTTAAAGGGTTTTCAGACTGCACTGTAAAATGTGTTATTTTCAAAGGCATGCACCATGCAGGCAGCAAAAGCAAGAGGGCTCTTGTGCACGCCGTGATCAGTTCAGTTGGCTGAACTCAACAGAGGTGCACACACCTGAAGTTAATAGAAAGCGGCGAGCAGCAAACACTATGTCCTGTCTGAAAGCCTGCCTGAACAAAAAGTCTCATTAAGATCAAATAACATAGAAGAAGGAATAGCTTTTAGCTCCTTTTGTAGGCGGGGGGGAACTCAGGTGGTTTGATTTAAAAAAAAATCTCATCCGTTGCTGTTCTTGTTCAAAATTCTACCTGACATGTGTGGCCCTGCGGGAGTAATGCAACAGCAGGTATTCATCTTTAGCCACACCCCCTAATGGCCGGCATCATTGGAAACTAGAGGCTGAGAACTTTCCAAGGAGGGGTTGGAGGTAATTGTGTGACGATTTAAGGCGATATAACATTACGTGTTACATAAGCTTAAGCTTGCTCTGTTATTCTTATTTTCTTTTCAGTTAGGTGATATTATTGATGCATTTCAATGAAACAACAGCTAAACCTTAGGAGCAGAGGCCTTTTCTTATGCAGAAGGTCTCCAATAATGGTAATCAGGATGTTTGTCTGACCAGATCCCCTTTTTATGTGTGAAATAATGAATTTTTGCGCATTTGGCATTGGGCCAAAATCACATTTTTGCCTAGCACACTACCGACCTAAACCTTTATGGAACAAACATGCTTCAACTTATATCGTCCAAATTTTCTTGAGTTATGTTCAAGATGTGGACCTATACATTCTGAGGGTTCTTCCTGAATTTCAAATGGGGTTTAATGGGGTTTTGCAGTGTTTATTTTGGAAAACATTTTGGCAAGGCTAATTATTTTTCAATTTTATTTCTTTGTTTAATCACCTATTAATCAGACATGATGACATTTAAAATGGTATTTCCACCTGAAAAGTATTACCCAATGCTTTTCTGTCACACACACAAACAGTTGTATTTCCAATTTGTAGTTAGGGAGTTGTTCTTGCTTTAATTCACATATATATTTCAGGCACAATTTGCTCCCAAGACCCCCTGGGCTTAAGAATAATCAGAGGTTACAATTTAACTCGATAGCAGCATCCACAATGACCATGATGTCGGCAGTACAGGACGACGTGGTGCCTTCACTTATTGATTTCTCTGTTTTTACCTCTTGCTGATTACATGTTTGGCTTATAAACACGAACAAACCACATTGTATTGAGTAAAAATCATATAAAAGTTAAGGATTTATTCTTTGGTGCATAAATCCTTCTAGCTTGGTACTGAAATGATTCTCTTTATAGCAAACTGGGGTTTAGATCGAGATGTTGAGATGATGCACTCATCAGTGCAATTCTGTTGTATAGTTTAGTGTGAGGGATTGCATTCAAGTCAATGAGTCGATGCAATCAACTGGTTTTCCTTAGAAGACTTTAAATCAATTTGACTGTATGATCTGGTGAACTTTAAAGTGCCTTGAGATGAGATGTGTTTTGAACTGGCACTATGTAAATAAACTGAAGTGAATTTAATATAATTTATTTTGCTGGAGGGTTTTAATCCAAGTTGTGGTTTTAGTTCCCTGTGATTGTTCGTCTAACACGCTATGCGCACTTTCTGATGTCATATCTGCTCAGCATGTAGAGACATGACTATCCAGCCCCTCACATTCTCAGACATCCAACTCAGTAAAGTTACACATCTGGCTTTGTGTGTTAAGTCCTTATGAGGTCATGAACTGCAGACAGACGGCACACCTGGCTGGCTGGGTCTCCATCTGTTTTTGTACCTCAACTTGTTTGTGCCTCTTCCTATGGTGTGTGTGCTTTTGTATCAGCAGGTTAAAAAACTCTAAGGAGAAGGCTGTAATGTTAATAAAATGGATCATTGATTATGAAGCAAATTGTCAGTATGAGACAAGCAGAAATGCTATAAGGTTTCATGTAAGTAGGAAAGACATTGAGGCATTTCTCTACATTTAGGGCTGCATTTGAAAACTTTCACCATTTTAAAAGCAGAGCAGATTTTTACCATTTATCCTGCGGCTTTCTGCCACAGCCCAGAAATCCATATGATTTCACTCAGACTAAACACTATGATGCAATGATGGCATCAGCTTCCGGCTTTATTGTCGCCAAAACCTTATTGAATTAAAAAGTCCAAACTAACCTTATGAAATTATGTTTTAGTGTCTTTTTTTTTATCTGCTCCAAAGTCCTCCTGACTCCAGAGGGTAATGTGAACAACTAGCAAGTCACACATCTTGCTCATTTTTAAGCTGTCATCAATCCTTTCCCAGTAATGTAGTGGTTCCTGGATGAGGGGGAATACTTGTACTCTTTCAATGCAGCCCATAAACAGTGACGCATAAGACTGCTCTATTGTGGTTTATCCAGTATTTACTTATCATATAATTTCTGGGATTTGATCTCAGTGACGTAATAATTCTGAAATTACTAAACGCTTGCACACAGACTAGTGAGAAACGATTATGGATTGTGAGTGAACTATTCCTTATTCCTAGTCTATCCACATGGATGAAACATATTCTCTCTTAAAAAGTCAGTAGTTTCTTTTGTAAACTGTCTCTTTGAACAGCTGATTCGCAACAGTGTGGCTGCTTTAAAATGAACATAACTTGATCAGGAGCAGTTTGTTATATCTGATCACACAGAAAGCATGCATGGATATAAAATACAGATGAGACAAAAATTATTCATTATATTTTAAACATTTATTTTATATTAAATAAAAAAATGTAAATGTAAATTTCACATCCTTGTTCATATTCCAGCTTAAAATAAAAATAAAACACATAAAAACCAATCAGATAAACTGAAAAGATGAGGCACCTTCCTCTTCACTGACAGCATCTTGTCCGAGGGGGATGGGGGGGCAGAGCGGACATCGACGTTGGGGTTAACTTTAACGGGGTGGCATTGCTAACGTTAGCCGAACTATTGGCTAATGTTAATTGATCAGGAATTAAACCTGAAGTTAGCTGGCTAAGCCAGTAATCCTGTTTCATGATAAAGGCTGCAGGTGAGGCTTGGAGACCACTGATCTCTATTTATTCTCAGGATTGCTGATAGCCCGAAAAAAGTGAAGCCACCGGCTGCCATATTGGTACTCCCCACTCCCACTGAGATACGCCATAAAAATGCCTGTGTGTAGCATTTGGCTGCTAGCATTTGAAGACTTTCTGATGTAATTTCAGTCAGTGGACGTACTTACCAAGAAAATCCATATATATGCTGACGTATCCCATCCTATAGTCTGTCTGCGTAACATTAGTCTGGCTATCTCGCACTGACTCAAAGGCATTGAGTGACTTAGCCACAAACATACTGTCTAACGTCAGAAAATGGAAAGTTGAGTAAATGGAAAGTAATTTACTTTGAAATGGCAATGTAGTAATTCTTAAGTGGATGTCGTTTTTATGGTATTTGTCGTATTTTTCATCTGGAAAAAGTCACGTGCTGAAATATCTATCTATCCATCCATCTTCTTCTGCTTATCTGGGGTCCGGTCAAGGGGATACTGAAATATATTGCACATTATATTAATGAGGAAAAAAAAAAAGCAACTCAAGCATTTTTAAAGGCTAATGCACAGACGCAGTATAAAAGTATGTGGCATCATGCATGGAAAAAATGTTAATGCAATAGTATTTTCATATTTGCAGACATGTACTTGTAATTCAGTCTTGATGTGTGATCTTGAAATTATATGAAATTACCACAACAATGTCATCAGTACATGTTTATTACATGTACATCATCAATTTGGCACGTTTGGCACATCTGTATTATTATGCTCCATTTACAGATTATTTTTATTGTGATGGATTTGTAAAATATGTAAGATTACATGATTTATTGACTTCATAATGACTCTGCAATGAGATGTGCCTAGTTTTAACTGTAAGTTACAGTAATCAACTTATTCTATGAAACCCCAGTTGTGTGTTAAAGTGATGATTTTTTTATTTATTTTAAAAGTCTTAAATCCCCCAGATAAATGAGGACATCATCGTTGTGCGATGCTGTAGCGCACATAGTTTTTACATGGCGACCGGTCTAGCTAGGGAGTACCAACATGGCCTCCGGTGGCTTCACTCCACCCCGTACTACCAGCGGGCTATCAGCATACTGAAAGTCATCTGGTGCAACCATACAGAGAGCTTTCCATTATACATACACGTCCTTAATTGGTCATATTTATGCTTTCATATTCAATGAATGATTTGTAGGATTCATCTAGGAGTATCTAGGATACTCGATACAAGAACAAATATGAGTAAAAATAATTTGGGTCAGCTAATAAATATTTATTATTGATACTTCAACAGATGTCACTGGTGAATTCATTATGAATTTAATGTTTTTGTGTTAATTCAATAGTAGAACACACCATTCCATCTTCCATCTTATCGTTCAATTTTGCAGATTTAAAAGTAGTGAGGATGCCTTTGTTTTTCTTTGCATCTATGTACATAAAAAAGAGGCATCTTGTTTAGGAACACAGGATGCCTCATAGCACCCCCAGTTTAATGTTGCAGCTACTGCAATGGGCAGCAAGTGAAGAGGAAGTTGCTAGTTGTTGTTCACACGTCACGGCTGCTCGCCTATGCATTTGTCCACCTCTAGTTTTCAGTTTGCAGCACTTTGTTTCAGAGGTGGTCAGTTGACATTACTAATAAATAAGCATTGCTATAGTATTTCCACGGGGGGATTTACCATTAGGCATTACTAGACGGTTGCTGGGGCCCCCAAGTTCCTGGGGACCCCATAAAACTGTTTGCATTTATGGTTAACACAGCTATACCTTATTTGTGCACATTATGTTTGGGATAAAAATTATTTCGCTAAAATGCCATTACAACCACATTGGATCAGTCCATTTGCTGCACATGTTCAGAAAGGTCCAAACGGACAGCAACAAAACATTTGAACACGATGCAAAGAGCAGTGTTGCCCACTTAGTGCTTTTGTCGCTCTATTTGGTGCCTATTGCCAAATCTGACTTTTTACTGCTACTGGAGACTTTGGCGACAACCTATAAAAGCAGCGAACTCTGCTATCTAGAGCAAGTAGATTGGTAACCCCGCCTCCTGCTCTCCTCTATCCCGTGATTCATGCAGCTGTTATTTCATACAAGTGAAAAAATGGAGAACAGAAGAGAAGATCATGGCTTATCTACAGTGAAAATAAGGACTGTGTTATTTACTTTTTCTGTTCCCTTTTTGGAAACACATGAAGGAGCAATCAGCTAAGTGAGCTTTGTGCTTGGAAAAACTCTTTCACTCCTTTTGAGACAGCATGAAAAGTCAGCGGAGTACAAAACATAGAGAGGAAAACAAGAAAAGAGGAACAAAACATAGAACAAATAATGTATGTCTATTCTATTAAAATTTCTGTGTTTATATAATGGGTCTGTTTTAAGTGTTGTCTCAATTCAAAGGGCCCCCTGCCTGATTTTGCCTAGGTCCCTAAATTACCTAAATCCGCCCCTGGCTGGAGTATGGGTGCACAGTATCAAAATAATCTTGCGATCAGGATACTAGTAAGTAAATATGGCACTAGCTGTGATGTGTTTCTTTTTTACACTTTATCTCCTCTGTGCTTCCATCACTCAGACTTGTAGCATTTTGAACAATCTCTCTGATGTGAGAATCTGCTATTGTGAGAGTGTTCAACTAGATAAATATTACATTGGCAGTTGAAATATAAATCATCACCAACTGATTTTGAACTTTCTTATTTTGAGAAAAAAAAATGTGTTTGAAAAGTATTTGCAACCTTATAGTGAAATTATTCAGCCCTTTCTCAGTATTGTGGATCTGATCTGAAGTACTTCCTGAGTGATGAGTCTGTTCTTTTGTTGTTTCAGCAAAACATCACATTTACACCCTCGGTCACCAGCTACAGATGAACCAGCACTGCTTGGACACGGCCTTCAACTTCTACAAGATTGCCCTCAATAAAAGCTTGACCCGTGGTCGCAAGGCCATCCATGTCATTGCTGCCTGTATCTACCTGGTCTGCCGCACAGAGGGAACCCCTCGTATCCTTTGTATTATAATCTCTGGTTCTTTTTTTTGTTATCTCTTTCATTCAAGTGGGTTAGGCGAGTATATTCTGCGTTACAATTAGTGCATAAGATGTTTAATGGCTGCAGCATTGCATTTCCTTCCATCTCAGAGTAAAGAAGTTGGGGAAGGAGAAATTACAAGCTGCATACAGTAATGTATGCAAGAATTAGGAGATTTAATATTAACTAAACATCAGACTATTGCTGTAAAAGCAAAGAAACTTTCACCTAAATGGTTCTTATAAAAAACATACCAAAAAAAAAAAAAAATTTTTTAAATTGATGGAAGATAATTGGTTTCATTGAGCTAATGTCCTTTATTTATCATCACCTCGATTTAAAAAGTGCTCTTTTTGCCCACAGTAATATCTGTTTGTGTTCAGTACAGCGAGCAGGGACAACTTCACGTGTTTAGTTTGTGACTAACTGATCAAATATCTCTGTAGGTCAAACAGAGATCTTGGATGCTGGTGAAGATTCTCGGTCATCCAGGTCAGAGTCATTCCAAAAAAGTTAAAAAACAATCCACTGGACTTTGTTTCCAAGTTTGAAGATGTTTTGCTTCCCATCCAGGAAGCGTTTTCAATTCTAAATGTTCGAGGCTTTATACAAACAAGGATTTTTTTGGCTACTGTATAAAGCAGGCATCCCCAAAGTCTGTCTTTGAGGCCGCTGTCCTGCAGGTTTTAGAGCTGCTCCAACACAGCTGATTTTAATTGAAAGCTGATTAACAGGCTGTTGCTCAACTTCAATCATCATAATCAGCTGTGCCAAAGCAGGGAGACCTCTAAAACCTGCAGGACAGTCTCAAACTCGACGCTATTACTGAAATTTTGAATTGAAAAAGAAGCAAAACGTTCCTCAAACTTGGAAACAAAGTTTGTGGATTATTTATTTTTTTTATTTATTTATTTTTTTACTTTTTTGGAATGAGATCTTTGAGTGCATCTTTAGGAGCTGCGCAGTGCATATCTGCTCATTGGTTATCAGACTCTTACTTTAGTTTGATGTGATTTTAATTAAAATATGCAGCCTGGCTTTTTGATGACAGACAGATTGTTTTACAGTTTGATGGATCTATGATGTTTGTCATGGTTATCACTCAAGCTCCTTCAAGCTCCTGATATTTTTGGACTCTATTTTTTTAAAGCAAATCTTTTAGTGAATTGGACCTGCTTCACTTCTGTTTATTTTTACTCCTAACATCCCTTGCCTGTGAGGATGACGGCAAAGCACAGTTTTTTCCCCGTCTAATGAAAGGGAGGCAGACATGCTGTTTTATGCCTTTCCTGCTGCACTGTTGTCTCAGCTTCTGTTTGTGGTGGTGTGTTTGTATGGGTATGTTTCCACAGGCCTATCTGTTCATGCCTGTTTGGGGGGTAGTGCTTCAGGTAAAAATAGCTGCAATATTTTGCTTTTTTTTTTTTTTTTTTACAGCCGGGTAACGTTGCCATAGAGATTATCAGGACAAAGGGGAAGGAGGCATGGGTCTCACCTGGAATCAGATTTAATGACTACAAACAGCCAAATAAAACCCCCCAACACTTTCTGGAGCATTTATGTTCTGCAGCTCTTCCCACTAAAACACTTGATACAGCTGAAATTTGATGAGAGCAGTCTGAGGAACAGTCTTTTCTATATAGGTGGCTGTCATTTTTGGGATGACAAGGGCTTAGTGGAGAGAATGGACATCTTGCAATATAAACATCGGTTCATTTCAAGGTTGATCCCACCGGGATAGTTCTGCAGCAGCAATGCACCTGTATGTTTTCAATCATTTTATAAATGCAGGAAGTCTAACACAGCCACCAGAAGGTAGTAGATCAGTAATGGGGCGACTGTGGCGCAGGATGCAGGAGTTTGTTCTGTAACCAGCAGCAAATACCCAGCCATTATAATTAATGGGTCGCATGCAAGAAGTCTTCGTAGGAAAAAATTGGTTCTTGAATCATTTGTACGAGTGATTCGGGGGGGGGGGAATGCTGCATTCACTACTTTTCTCCTATGTCTAATATTCTTTGGGGTACAAACTAATTTTACGAGTGCTCCAGACTTTGGGTAGGAGTCTTGTTCAGTCAGTCAGCTGTTATCCAAACCTAGGTTTTCACTAAATATATTTTAGAAAATGATTATTTTTCACTGATTACAGTGCTATTGGTCACTACACCTGCGAGATTGAGTGAGGAGCTCAGTTACCCGGGAGGAGCTCGGAGTAGAGTCGTTGCTCCTCCACGTCCAAAGGAGCCAGCTGAGTTGGCTCGGGCTATCTGTTTCAGATGCCTCCTGGTTGCCTCCCTCAGGAGGTGTTCCAGGCATGTCCCATTGGGAGGAGGCCTGGTGGAAGGCCCAGGACATGCTGAAGGGGTGTCTCTGAGCTGGCCTGGTGTCGCCTCAGGGTCCCCCCGGAACAGCTGGAGGAAGTGGGTGTGGCCCGGGAAGTCTGGGCATTTTTGCTTAGACTGCTGCCTCAGTGACCCGGCACCAGATAGGCGGAAGAAAATGGATTAATTGGATGGACAAAATAAATGTTTCATATGACTTCATTTTTCAAAACCTCAGCGGAAAAATTATTAAAATTTTCTCACTGCAGTGAAAGTTATTTAGGCCCAAGCAAAGTGCTTTAAATGCTATAAAGCAGTCACACTATGGAGATGATGTTTTTCTTTGTCACTGGAGTTTCAGCTTCACGCAGCTGAAGCTCCTCCTATTTGATGATGCGGTCCTGGGTGTAAACACTGCATCTGAAATGCGGAGTGGTGAGTTACCTGCGGGGCTCGCAGAAATGCCTTCTATTGCCTTCACTGTGAGCTGTGTGCAAGCCGAAAGAACTCTGATTCCATTCGATAAACATGGCGCAGTGCTAGTAAGAGGGATTAGGACAGATAATGGAGCGAAACACTGACTACACCCTGGCTTCCTTACATGGGACATCATCAACGCTAACCCTGCGCGATGATGGCATTACCAAACATGCAGCGGCAGCGGGACGGAGGCCATTCACCTTGCCAGCTTGGAGTTAGACCCAGCTTTTTTTGCCAGTGGGAAGGGAACCAAATGCCGATTGTTAGGAGGTTGACCCATGTTTGAAAAATATGCGTTAAAATGCTATTTTAAGTGGAAAAGAGGCTTTAGTGAAGCTATTCTTTGCTGCTTATCCTTAACTCTTTGCAGCAGTTCAGTGTTTTCACAGGATTTGTAGGATTTGACTTCTGTTTTTTGTGTGTACGTATTATATGATATTTTAAGTAAAAATCGTCAGTAAATGACGATTTTAATGCATTTTTTTTTTTTTGATCGCATCCCAGCTGGTTTAGCTCAGAAACTGCAACACTCATACTCTTCAAACCTGGAATGCATTGCTTTATAATAATAGAATCGTCTTTGGTTGGTGAACCCTTTATTGTCTTTTTTAATGGTCATTAAATACTTATTTTGAAGGATTGCTTTTTTTTCCATTTTGATTGCCGAAAAAAAATCCAAATCTATTATTGAACAGGTTGACGCCATGGAAAAACATCTGTAAATTCACCGCCCAATATATTGTCTTAAATTCCAGCCACTGTTTTTTTTTTTTTTTTGTCCAATAGACAAAGACTAAAGGATCTTCTTTCTTTTTTGTTTTCCCTACAACTTGTCGATCTGCAGATGGCATCTGTCAGGATTATCTTTTCTGTTTCATCTGCACTGCTGCCACCTCTTTTGTGAGGCCCTGTTAAGAGGAGCCTCGTTAATCTAGCCTGAAACCCTGGAGACAGGTGCACATGTAGCCCCCGAGACAATGTAACCGTGGCAACCAAATGTCTGAGCCAGATGAGCCCTCATGAGATGAGATGTCCAGAGGCTCATGGCAAAAAATATTACTCCAAAACACAATTAGATTCATTATATATTCATAAAATAATTAAAGCTTTAAGGCTTGTACAAAGCAATCAGATATTATTGCAGATAGAACGAAGTTTAGTAACTTTGTGAAGCTGTTCCCTATATTCATCTTCAAACAATATTTTGGGGTCATTTAATTACACTCTAAGGTCCTATATGGTCTGATCACAACCTTTCTCAATTTTTTTGAGTTGGTCTTTAGGTTATTTCAAAGAAACTGCCATATTTTACCTGTAAATTTCCGGGTTTACAAAAAGATGTCTGTCCAATTTAATGTTTGCAACTAGAGAACCCAGGTCTTCTAGTTGCAGATATGAGTCCAAAGCACAGCCCTCCTACTAGCATGCAAAGGCAGAGGGGTTTATGCTAAATTGCTGTTTGTTTTTTTTTTTTTCAAGCTTTGAAGTTTTACATCTTTGATCTGCTCCAGTCACTGGAAATTTTCCTTTTGGTTCATTTAAATGCAATTAAAAAGAACACAATTATTTTCAAATAATTAGAAAAATTGCTTAAGTATAACCCTTCTAAAAAGGTGTTACTTGTCTTTTTGTCTTTGGCAATGTTGACATTTAACATTTTAACTGAGGTGTAGACAGTCTGATGTGTATTTAAAGTGACATTTTCAGCTCAGATTATTAAACCTGTTGCTGTCTCCCACTTCATTAGTTGTCATCTCAAAGTAACAGTTGCTGTCACTGTGCAGAGTAGCTGCTAAAAAAAAGCCACTTCGTCTCAAATTTGAGCAGAAATGATCGAGTTGTGCTTCATATCACCACTTGCTGATGGGAGAATGTGTTCGTTTGTTTACTGGGCAGGTGCAGCACAGTCAAAGTAGTGGGTTCTTGTAGGGAGACAAGGGAAAAGGCGGCTGCATTTCTTTTTGAACTAATTTTAAAGTAAAGGGACTGGCTCATGCTCAGAGGATGCAGTTAAATTACATGCATGGAAAAAAAACCCCAAAAATACCACTTTTTGCATAATTTTTAATGTAGTGTTATAATATGGGTAAAAGCTCAAATTGGGTTTTACAAGACAGAGACCCTAGGGAAAAGAAATACACTTGGTTGAACCCTTATTTTGTCAAACTTGTTCTTGTTACACATATTTGGAAAGTTCTCGTTGAGTGTAAAAGGATAAGGCACTAATTTATCATTAATTTAGAATGGAAGATGTGCAGGAAGTATTCCATACATAAAGCTCTTAATCTAGGGAAGCTTAATACTCCTTGTTCCACAAGTTTGAAACGCCTCTATTTGGGACCTGGGAATATTTTTTTCCTATCATATATGGGCTTTTCCTTGAGGATGATAGACCTTATTAGGGAAGGTATAAGACCCTGCTCCAATACCACCTTTTATATTTTCTAACCTTTTTATTTTTTTATTGTGGTTACATCTTTGTTATATAACAATTATTGTTTATATCCTGAACATGAAGAATTTTAGCATGTTGGGAGCACAGCATATATACAGCAAATGAAAGTTATGCATCTGAAAATTACCTAAAATATTTGTAAAAGAAATATGAATGTTTAAAATGGCACATCAGTTCTTCTCTTCTATGTTTCACTTTGTTTTCCTTGACTTTTTTTTCTGAGACATGCTGCTGGATCTCAGTGACATTGTTCAGGTATGTTGTAAATATAAATTATTTACCTTCCTATCAGTTTTTGATATTTCTGTCATTTGGTTAAAATCAGAAGATTTATATTGGAAAAAGATTGTTCAATTAAACAATAACTATACTTATATTTCTGAATTCATCCATGAAATTAAAAAGATCCTGGCTACCTTTAAACGACTTTTCTTATTGGAAGAACTAAATTCCCTGATAGATCTGTTGTCTCACCAGACTCGCCACTCAGTATTGCAACAGCTGGCAATCAGTCTGAAACTTCTTTTAAACAAATTTTAAATTTATTTAATTGGAATTGCTATTAAAAGGATTGTATTTACTCCTCAGCAGCAATTAAGTGCCGCAGAAGCCTGTTGGTCACAAATTGATATACCGTAGGTCAGGTGTGTAAAGCAGGGGAACACCTTAAATGTGCAGTCCAGTGGGTCCGAGGATCGTGGTAAAAAAATAAACTCCAACAACCCTGCTTTAATAAACTTGCAATGTACAGACATCATATCAAGCATCCAGCCAGACACAAACACAATGGAGGTGCTACACAATCTTAAGGGAAGCCTATCACACTGTCCCCCAGGCAGCTTAATGATGAAATGACCATGTCTGACTCTTGCCCTCACAGCTTTGTTCTTCAATCATTATCTTGATTACAGTTAGACTGATGATGCATTGCCTGGGTGGCTGGGATTTTGGGCAACTTTCTGTCCGTCTTTTGAAAAATTCAGCATTTTCATCAGGGCTTTAATTTACAATAAGTAATGCCTGGGATCCATACTAAAAGTGTACAACACAAAATATCCAAAAATATCCAAACTTTGTTGGTTTGGTACACCTACAAAGTTCAGCTTTATAAAACCAATAAGCATGTAAAAATATAGCCATACAATATCATCTGTGGTATGACTTACCCTATTGGTCATTGGGGAGAGGAATATGATGTTAAAAAACATTTAAATAGTTCAGACTTTTATTAAGAATTTAAGCTGGCTTATGAACCTTTTTAATTAGTGGAAGAAGTCCTTGGCTCACCAAGGCAACAGATCAGATGCTGTGGGATGATGGTGTTGAAAGCTGAACTGAAGTCAAGGAACATCATCTGCACGTGGGCATTCTTCTTCTCCAGGTGTGATAGGCTCAGGTGAAGAAAGGAGGAGATGGCGTCCTTAGTAGAGCAGCACCATCGGTAGATAAACTGGCACAGGACGAAATCTGGGGATAGTCTGGAGATGTGTTCTTTTACCTTCCTTTTGAAGCACTTCATCATGATTGGAGTCAGTGCAACAGATCAGTTGTCATTAAATAAGGTGATTTGAGGCTTCTTTGGGACCAGAAAGATGGAGGCAGACTTAAAGCATGTTGGCACTATGTCTTGGTTTGGCTATGTGTTAAAGGTGTCTGTGAGGACGCCAACCAGCTGACCTGCACACTCCTTGAACATCCGCCCAGGTATTTTATCGGGGCCTTGGTCATTCCACATGTCCGCTGTGTCAAGTGCCTCCACTCCCTGATGGGGAACAGCTTTCACTATCTAAATGCTGTTTAGTGCCTCAAACCTTCCTAAGAAGCTGTTTAGTCCATTTAGGAAGTCCGCATCAGGTACACCCACCGGATGGAGGGTGTGTTGTAGTCTGTGATCGCCCGTATGCTTTGCCACTTTTGTGCAGCGTCGCTGCTAGGTTGCACTCCTCTGAATTGGCCCTTACAGTGTGTGCCAGCCTCATTCCAAGTTGGAGTATGTAAAATTGTTTTCCATGAACAAGTTTGCCTTTACCCACATCAAATGGTGCAGAAGTTTCCAGTGGAACAGTGTGTTTAAATGCAGTGTTGTTACTGTTCATTAATTGACTGAAAACAGCAAACAGGGGTGAGGTTATTGGACTTCCATCACATACAACATAAAGTCTGAAATAACTGCCCGTTGGGGAGTGCTGGCCTAGTGGGTTAGAGCAGTGCGCCTGTGCTCTGAGAAGGTTGCAAGTATCTGGTTCGATCCCCACATCCTCCACTCTGGGTTTCTGAGCAAGACCTTTAACCCCACACTACTTCCCAGGCACCGCACAATGGCAGCCCACTGCTCCCCAAGGGAGCCAGTTGTAGCCATTAAAAATTTCCCCACTTTCCTTGATGGGCCCTTGGCTGGTCCCCAAAATTCCTTTTTAAACATCAATATTTGTACTAAAACATTCTTTCTGTCAAGAATTGTGGACATTAAGATCCAAAGAGAAGCATCATCTCCTGGTCAGAGCCTGTAATTCAGTCAATGTGGGGAGTCTGAGTAAAAAGGTTTGCAAAACCAGCAAGAAAACCCAACATGCGAGTATTTTTAAGCCTTGACGCACAATCATGCTTACTTAGACTAGACACACTTTGTCATTTTGTATACACAGGATGTTTTTAGTAAAAGCTTGCAAGGAGGTGAGTAGTGTCCAGTCCAATTCAGTTCTCAGAGGAAAAGAGCTGCTGTTGGCCCTTATTCTACAGGTTGAAGGTGCTCTCAGTCCAGGAGAGGTTGGAGGACCTCTGAATGCCAAGGAACCTGATACTGTTCACACACTCCAACTTCTCTCTATGTATCTACTGAGGAGCTTGTTTAGTTCCCCTGTAGTCCTCTGTGACTACAAATATGAGTTAAGGCAGGTAATAATTGTCCCTTCCTCACCACATGGGCCCGTTGGCAACAAGAACACTGTTCCAGTAGCAAATGAGTGCAGATAAGGCAAGGTGGTGGAGCTTTAGTGCCAGCGTTTATGGAAGAACTAAAGGCCAGATACCCTCTTTCAGTTTTTCTTCATCTTTATCACTTAGCCAGGTGATTTGCACCTAGGTTGTGTTGTGGAAATGTAAATAGAACTATTCTCTGCACAGGATTCTTACTTTCTAATCCTGGATGATCCACCTCTCAGAACTGCACTACTGCAAAAATGAATATATAGAATAACAGACGTTGTGTATTCCTCCAGAGCTGCACCCTTTGAACACTCCCCAGTCTGTGTGTTCAGTGTTCCTGTCCTCTTTAGTCCAAACCCGAATGGTTTTGATCATGGTTTTGGTTCGACAGATCCCAGCTTTTTTTTTTTTTTTGCAGGGATGATGTCCAAAGAGTTTGTGCCCACAAACTTGGCAAATAGAACTGAAGCTAATTGTAATTTAGCTGTATTGGACACTTTTCAAAAGAAACTGGTTTCTTTTATGCCTGGTTTATACCCAACAGATTGAACTCTGTGCGAGTATACTGTTTCTTCTTGCCATGACGGCGTTGCTGTGTCCTCAGCCTTAGAACTATTGGTCTGTAACTGTGTGGACTTCCTGCTCCATTCTTTATGAATTAGACGAACAGTTTTCACAAATATAAATCATTACTTTGAGAACGAAATGAAGACTTGGAGGGGGAAAAAATGGTGAGAGAGAATAGACAATGTGACTTATAAAGTTAGATTACACGCTTTATTTAGTATCTGAAGTTTTACAGACTTTTGATTTTTACACAGCTGTCAATATGGTTCCCTGTTCGTGGTTTGACTGAGTCTAAAACTTTGTAAGAAGCATGATTAAGTTGAGGTATAATGTTTCAGATTGGTAACATCTATTTTTGGTGTGTGTGTGAAGAGTTTCTTCTCTCCACTGGTTTTGTGGTGCACTGTCACCTGTTTTTTTGCAAAATATTGGACCATCTTAAGGCTTAACTATAAATATCTGCAGTTCTTGCTCAGGCACCACCAAAGCACGACTATAACTGGCATATCCGGGCATGCCACAGCATCGCGGAACAGGACTGGGCTTTGGTTAGGCCTTCATTACCATTTATATGTGAACCTGCTGTTGTGCTTCAGATTGTTGTCATCCTGCATATCCCTGGTGATCCTAAGCTTTTTAGGTAAGCACTTCCTGAAAGAATTTTGCTGAAGAGAAGAAATATATTCTTCCGTCTCCTCATGATGATTGAACTGGCAGGTTCTGTTAAAATGTTTTCATTGTAATTAATTTGGCAGAGAGCCAAATAAACTTCATAAGAGTCTTGGTTTATGCAAAATGGCCCTTGCTATAGACGGGGACATGATTTTCATTTGGAGATCTTTTTGCCAACTTTGACAGACGCATTTATTTAGAAGAACTGGTCGTGACTGTTAATACTGAGCTAGGCTCAGTAATTGGCTATAGTTAATTGTGTACAGTCTAAGATCAGGAGATGAAGTTAGCTTTAAAAATCATTTTTTAATCTGAAAATATTTTTGGTGACACTGAATGCTGTGTGGGACATTTTCTTACTGAGGTTAAAATGTCAAACTTTTTTCTTTCAGTCTAAACTATTTTTAAACTGATAATGCTACACATATACTCTATAACAATCCATTCTATTAATGAATTGCATTTTAAAACCTGTTGCCCCCTTTTACTTTGAAGGCCAACCATGGCTCAGAAACTAAATCAAAGCTGCTCCTGATCCCTAAATATAGCTTATATAAAAGCAGATTTTTCTCACCCCTTGGCCTCACATCTGTTCTGTATAATTAAACCAGAGTCCTCTGCATGATAAATATAGAATCCCCCATTAGTCTACATGTTTTATGGCAGCTGAATTGCAGTGAGTGGGTGGTGTGGTGTGGTCATAATGAAACATTGCTTTGAGTCACAGCTGGTCAGGGGCTTTTATTTTATGCTCCCAGCTGTCCTGCAGTAGCTGGCTACCCCTCCCCCAGACTGCACACCCTGGTATTTGGAGACTGGTGGTAGATTTTTTTTTTTTTTGTGGCCAGGCTTGGATGTTTGGGCAGCTGTGGGCCAGTGGATCCACACCCAAGCCACTTGATAATTCTTTCATTATGTAAATGACTGGCCTGCATCAGAAATGCCTTTCAGATATCAGCTGATATCAACCTCCACTGAGTCTTTTTTTTTGAGGTGTGTTCTTCATTTGAGAAAATGTCCCCACATGTGTGGACATTTGATTAAAGGTATAGTGGAGCAGAGGATGTTCTTTTTCCGGGTGGATCATCAAAATAATGTTCCTTCTAATTGTCTGTGCTGTGTCACGGCAATATGACCCATAGGATGCAACTCTTGCGATTCGTGAGATGTGAGCTAAAAGCCTGCTCAACAACCAAACTGGGCACATGTCATAAAATAGTAGCATATGTTCTTTGAAGTTGTGTTCATACTGAATGCGATTTTGGCAGTATGAGCGAAGGATTCCCATGTTATCTCTATGTAGAGGGTGGATCTGGAGTGAATTTAAGCTGGGCGAGGCAATGATGGCGATTTAAGCAAGGCAAACTGCACAATTTTGGCTTACTTGGCCAATGATCTGTCTATTAGAGCGCTGATTCCTCTGAGGGATCTCCTGATCTCCCGCTGTAGTTACCTAGTGCAAGACGTTAGGCAGTCTGTCCTCTGTTATGTTCTTTTCTCTGCTAGTGTTCTTGCACTGATTCCATGCTGCTCCTCTCTGAGCACCAGAATGCCGCCTCACCTAACCCTCTGTTGTTCAGGTGATTCGTCCCCCAATGCAGGAAAGCGGGACCCTGAGCCAGGTCAAGGATAGTTGGAAGTACTGCTGAAAGCGACTGTCATCCAGACTCAGCCTAAGGAGGAGGTGGTGGTATTTTCTGGAGTTGAAGCGTGTGCCACAATGCCATTTTTTGTTTTATCCTCCACTCATGCCCATCAAAGTCTATCTCTCACCTAGGGTTGAGTTGCACGCACATTGTCCAAAAGGGAGATTTTACTAGATACCAGGAATAGGGCAGAGTATGCAGAGTTTAGAATCTGCTTGTTAATGTTTAGATGATCACATATGCTGCTGCAGAATAATGGCTAAAAGTCACTGCAGGACCTCTTTTTTAACAAAACCTGAGGTCAGAGATGAGCTGAGTGGTCACACTTCTATTGTATAAACCACCAACCAGCTGCTACCTCTGCTGTGCTGCCTCCCCTGAATGGCCCAATCCCCCAGTAAAAGAAAAGGAGCTAATGCCAGAACAACCTTCCCCCAGCACTCGGACAGCTCTGTCTTTTTGAAGATGCCCACTAATGTGGACACGGTTCACAAGGTTGGGTCACATACGATTAGCTTCTTCACTTGTGCTGCTAAGAAGAACCACAACAAGTGTCTCCAGGGAGAGAATTAAAATGGCAATATGTACCTATGCTAGCTGCAGAAGGCTGTGTGGGCATGACCGCTCACTTTCAGGCGCATCAAACGTATTTCACTTTTTAAATCCGTGGCTTTGCTGTTTTTTGTGTGCTTTAAATTTGCGGTTTTACCTGTTCTATTTAAACAGCTTTCATCGATTTAGAAAAAACAAAAAAAAAAAACACCCAGACCCATTCATCTTTGTATTTTAGAAGTCCACTGGTACGATTTGCTTTATGAAATATCCAAGAACAAACTGCACGTAACTTGTCCTACCAGGGGTTAAAAAAAACCTCTTGATCCATGTTACATTGCTTTAAACGCTGCATATCATGCTGTCACCAGGGCCACTTTAGTAATCTGATCAGTCCTTCATCTCATCCCAACTTGCAGACAATACCTCTAACCCTAACCCAAGGCTTTGGTCAAGACTGATGAATCAAGGAAGTATTCAAACAGCTTTTTTGAATACTCTGATTGGGGTGTCTGACATATCCACCGACCTGAACATGTTTACTGACGATAACATAAATCATCAGTTTTTTAAAGGGCAAAATGAATATTTCTATAAATTAACTAGTCTGTTTGTTCACTTGAGGAAAGGCCAAAAAAAGTTAGACAAGAAAAATGAACCTTATATTTTTTTGGATTTCTACTCTATAGTTAGTTATTTCAACTTCTCTCTTGTTCTGCTTTCTCTTCCATATTTTTAGTTTAAGTGTAGATTCCTAACTGGGGAGGGGGGGTCCATCCCAGCTAAGTCCTCTCGGGTGCCTGGCCCTCCTTCAGCTCTGGGCAGGGTGTGTTTCCAGGAATGAAAGAGCTTTTACTTAAGGTCATGACCTGACTCTCTAGCGTTTGCTGCCTTCTGCTTTAGCCAACACCCCCAACCCAAGTCTTAATTTTGGGTTCAATACTGGAAGTAACACTTGTGCGGTTCCATGCCTTTGCTATTCAACAGCATCTATCAGAATGCCCCTTAAGATAAAAAGTGGGTGGGTTGGGGGTTGAATTTTCTGCAGAGCCTTCTGGTCGGGCAGCAGCCTAAAACACAATGGAACATCTGTGATGGGAGGTTCCAATGTAGACCATTTTAACCCGTCTCCACTCACAATCTCTTATGTTATGCTGCTTGTCAGATTTTGCTGTGGAAAGTTTCAAATACTATTTATAGTGGAAAAAGTTTCAAATTTTCCTTAATGTTGTGAATACATTTGCTTGGTTGCAAGAGATTGCTTTTATACAGTGTGGGCTTCTGTTTAATTGTCGGTTTTAAAATGTTTTGAGTTCAAATAGTTTTTAAAAAATGTTTAAAATATTTGGTAAGTATAGCTGATGGAGCCCACCATTACCCCTTTTTTCTCATCTCTAGGGGAGGCAGAGCTTTCTCCTGCTCTGTTTCTAAGCTCTACACTGCAAAAAAAAGAAATCTCAATTGGTCATTTTTTCTTAAAATAAGTCAGTTTTTGTTCTTGAATTGGAGAGAAAAGTGAGACACTTTGCCAATGGATCAAGACAATTGGCATTTAAAATAAAAGAAAACAACTGCATCATCTTAGTTCAAGTGCATATTATATAATTATCTTATTTCAAGAGTAAAATACTCATTCCATTGGCAAATAATCTTATTTACCTGCTCAAATTGAGGCTAAATGCAATGAAGATTTTTTTTTAAACCTAATTTTAGATCGTTTTTGCAATGTAGAACTCTAGACTGCTAGATATCCCGAACACTGACACCTATGCCTGTTTAAATTCAGACTTGAAACCCTCCTGTTAAACATTTTCTCCTTCTGATGGCACTGTGTCATTTATAATTCAGTTCAATTTGTTTAAACAGCACTAATTCAGAACACATGCTTTCTCAAGGCCCTACACAGAGATGTTTCAATCACATTATGCAGTGGGATTAGTCAAAAGTTTTCTAAGGAAACAGCTGGTAACATACAACCATTGCCTTTACAGCACTCTCTCCTCCTGGATGTGCATGTGGCAACAGTGGACATTTGCTATCATTGTGTCTTTGACTCTACAGCAATCTCTCACACCGAGCATGCATGCATTAACAAGGCACTTTGACCAAAACCAGAGTTCCAATGTTCTGGCATTTGAGCGTCAGACCGTTCTATGCTGGAGTTCAGAAAACAATCAAAAAAGCTGAGTTTTTTGGGGGGGAGACAGACACTACATGCAAGCTGTTATTGTTTCTGCAGAGCTGTCTGCATATAAAAAATAAATCAATGTAAAGGGGTTAAACTACAAAGGTTTTAAAAAAAAAAGCCGAAAGAATGTATTATGTACAAGGAAAAGAGGGAGAGCTCTGGTCATTATTACTGCACTAAAACATTTTTTATGAACCGATCGCGAAACAGTTTATAAATACCCAAATTAACTAAAAATGTTAAACCTGCTGATGAAAAATATTCAGCTATATATTCTGGAACTTGTAGTTTTTATAAAAAAAACTAGAAATTCTTCATTTTCATCTCCAGCCACTACCAAAGGCAGTGAAAAATCCCAAACAAGCTGGCAGCTGCAGAGAGCTTCCAGCGGGGATTTCCAGCGCTGCTGACCGGCGGTACGCTGGAGGTCTGGCACTCTTGGATAGAACTACATATTTTATTGGGATCATAATCCTGATGAACAGATGATGTTTGGAGGTTGTCTTTCTCACTAAAAACGTGTCAAAAGTATTTTGCCAACTCATGAAATAAATAAAGCCAAGCTGCTTTCTAGCTTGCAGCTACAGAACACAGCAGATAAACAAACAGAAAGCAGAGCGTTGAAGAGTCAAAGCAACTTGACCACAGTTTGAACCAGGGTCCAAAATGTCGGTGTTCAAACGCTTTTGAGGCTGAAAACGCATTTGGTGTGAACGCACCATGAGGGGTGAAAGAGTACATATAGTACAGTTACAGAAAAGCTGAGCCTATATATGCCTCACGTCAGGATGAGGTTATGGCTAAACATTACTGGGCCAGATGTAGCTGCTATTAGGAAAAATAATAAGAACATAAAGTTAGGAGTTGAACTATTACATAATTCAGAACTAAAGCAGTGATGGAATGAGGCGAAATGATGAAAAATTGTCTCTATGTCCTCCAGCAGTGTAAGCCTATAGCAGCATAATAATAGAGATATCTCAGCATAACATGAACCACTCTAACTATAAGCTTTATTAAAAAAATGAAAGTTTTAAACAATGCCTTAAAAGAATACAGGGTGTCTGCCTCACGGACTGAAACTGGCAGTTGGTTCCATAGGAGAGGAGCCTAAAGGCGAAAAGATCTGCCTCCCATTCTATTTTGAGATTCTAGGGATCATTATCCTGCAGATTGAGAGAGAAGTTGGAGGTTATTTAGGGCTAGAATACAAGATTTGAATTTTATTGGAATTTATTTTAATTTTGTAAAGTGACCTTGAGTGTTTTGAAAGCCAATTATAATAATTATTAGACTTGGTTTTGTACAACCTTCTGTGACAGGTAGACGGATCTGGCAGAAGGAAGTTCACATTCCTCTAACAGGTATCAAAACTTTTTAATGTCTCTGTTTACAGGTGAATGTCTGGGTGCTGGGAAAAACCTTTCTCCTGCTGTCCAGAGAGCTTTGCATCAATGCTCCAGCTATAGGTATTGATTTTTACCTTATTTTCTACTTTCTCCTTCTCTAAAACAGTGTTGTTCAGTGCTACTAAAATGTTATCTGGAGGGAAAGATATTTGTTTTTTCTCTCTCTTTTCCTTATAGAAATGTTAAGTGTGCAAAAAAATGACATACAGCTGTTTTTTGACGAAAATATACAAATCTACCAGAGTTTCTCGTCCAGATGTTGGGTGGGCTTGTTTCTAGCCCAATTTATATAGGGAGAGGATTATACAACTCAGTTGACAGCATGTGAGATTTTTTATAATTTTTTTTTGGTTTAATTATTTTTTCTGTCATGCAGATCATTTTATTTTTATTTATTTGTTTTTACGTACATGAAGAACTACTGAAATTACTTTAAAGGTATGGAGGACTATCTTTTATTTCCAGGTGGATCATCTAAATAAGTGGTCCTCCTAAGTGTCAATCATTCTAGGGATATGTTTACATAAGGCCGTCCTACCTGCTCGTCCCGTTAGCTGTCTTTTTCTGAGTATGCACACAGGTGCATATATATGGTGAGCTGTCAATCATTGAAGACTTTTCTCCCTGTAGTTCTTGGAAAATGCCCAAGCGTCATAAGAAAAAGTGTCTATGGATCTAAGAGTATGAGAAGAAAAGAAAGGTCTCAGAAGAGGCAGATATATCCCGGAATGCTTTGTGCGGAGAGCTCTCCTCCCAAAGCATTATTAGATTTCCTGTCACAGTGGACCGATGTGACCCGACAGTGGCGTCTAATAACAAAGATGGCGCAGACACCACGCAGTGAAGGAGCAGGTGTTACATGACCGACAGGGAGCAAAAAGCAGTGATCATCTGTCTGAACAGTCGGTTAACTGAGTTCGCTATAGGGTCCACTATATAGTCCCCACTAGTGGTTAAGGGGTTAAGGCGGACGTTCAGGCAACTTTTGAACAGCGTGCATGTGGAGAAATGAGCTTGTGCATGCTCTGACACGCATTCCCTCTTGGGAGCGGGTTGTCACTACCCGATCCGTCCTGCGCATGCGCGAACAGATACACATCCAGGTGTCCATAAATAATGTAATCATGATTCTATCCTTAACTAACTAAAGAATGCTAATACACATCTGAGACAAATTTGATGCTTTTTACATTTTCTTCGTTAAACTGCTTCTCTGACATCATCAGACATGCTCAGAGCAGTCTGGCAAAATATGATTAAACCATGTTTATCTGCATTTCAGCTGTTTCTTTCTTTAGATTCCGCACTATATAGCATAACATTAAAACGAAACGAAAACTCAAAAAGACTAGATTTAAAGGCTGATAAAACAGGATTTTAAGGCATTTATTTTCACAGCAAATATATTATTAACCTTTAACACATTATATTTTAGTACGCTCACTATTTTTGGGGAGGGAAAACGTAATTTAGGTCTTTTTATCAAAAAATCGAGGACGACCCGGATGTATATCTGAATGCGCATGTGTAAAATACCTGATGGCGCATGCTCAGAACTGATCGTGCTTCTGGGATGGATTGGGTAGGGACACGGGTACAGGGTTGTGCATGTGCATATTTTTCTAAGTGGAGAGGGGGGGAAAGAACTACCTTAGGTTAGTATATACTCTGTGTTAACAACCTACTGAGCTTACTGGCACAATCTGAAACTATTCAATGGGACTGATAACTGCAAAAAACGACCTCTTAATGCGATAACATCCGAAGCAGCAGCCAACCCCTGATAACTACTAAGTGTTTTTACTATGTAATAAAAGAAAGAATCATACTAAGAACCAATAACATGATGTATAAAGTGGGGGAAATAAGCATTTGACCCCTTGCTGATTTTGCAGGTTTGCCTACTTACAAAGAATGCAACAATCTACAATTTTAATATGTACATTCTAAGAGACTTATATTTTATTATTTATGCTTTTATTCTTGTAGGTTTGTTCTATTTTAATTTTAAGTCTGTGTCCTGTGAGTCTGTCTCTGGGTTGCTGCACAGATATTTCTGAGTCTCATTGAGCTACAAAAGACAAAAAAATATGTTGAATTATATTATAGTATAGCTTATTTTTTCTTGTAAATGTGGGGACGTATTTTATTGCATGATGCATATGCCAGTAAATCTGTTTCACCTTTAAATCTGCAGCTGTCCCTAATTGTGTCTTAAAAACAGATTTATGAACCTGTCTACCAATATAATGATGCAAGAGAAAAACATTTTCAGGTCTCTAGATCTCTAGAAGCTCTGCAGTGTGATTCTTTGTTCAAAAAGAAAACAGATATGTGTTAATTTTAATCTTCTGTAACTCTGAGTAATGGTCTTTTAAGAAGCCCAGCTTTTTTAACTTAAATAAATGTAAACTCTGTTGCCATTTTTTAACTGAAAAAGCTCTACATGTGTAAGAAACTGATTTTTCGGTGGCATCTTTAATTTTTTAACCAATCCGTCTCCTAACTTTTACTGAAACATATATTGAAGTAGCTGCTGGTTAAAATTCACTGAATGCTGCTGTCTCTCCTCCTCCATGTAGCTACCATGTACGCAGTGAATAGCGACCCCAAATAATATTATGTCCCAAAGCGGCAGATCCCATGATATTTCAAGAGGAGGGACTTGAGAGCAGAGGCAGAGCGAGGGAAAAAACAAAGTAAAGTAAATCAGCGGCGAGGGGGAAAAAAAAGCGGAAATTATTGGTGGGGACTGTCCCTTCCATGCCAAAGTTGGTGGGGACATGTCCACATTTCACGTTTCAGATATTTTAATACCATGGTCACCATAAATGCCTATTTCTGTCTAGTTAATTCTGTGTAACAGCCACACAGAATTAACCTCAACTTTCCCAACTAGGCAAAAAGCACAGGAAAGAGTTGATGCTTCAGGGTTTGAGACACGACATCTCTACATGTTTGCTGCCTCGTGCATTGTGTACAGTCATATCCTTCAAAAAATTATTTTATAACCCCTTAAATAAAATACTGAATTAACACTTCATCCAATTCTAACCAACTCATTTCACTTTCTGTACAAAGATGTTCGCATGTCAACTTTTATTTCATCAGGCCATGAGCCTTTTTTCGACAGAACACATTAAGTTGGCATCTATTTTACAAAAAGAAAAGATGCTTGAAGTAGTTCTCTGAATGGGAAACCAATTTATTTTTTTTATCTTTTTGTAGTTTTAATTAGAACTTATTTGTATTGATGCTTTAACTACAGGAACAACATTGCATCCAGCCTCAAACTTCGTCTTTAATCTTTCCAGGTTTGGACTTGAGCTCGATTATATAGGCACAGTATGAGCTTTATCTCCACAGCAGATGCAGCCCGTTGACACAAGAAGCAGAGCAAATAACCTTAAATCAGCACTTAAATAAAAATAACCTTAAATTAAATAGAACATTTCTGTAGCTTTTAGGATAATCTCGTCATTCAGTGTGACTTTAACAAAGTGGTTCAATGCTACATTAGCTTGAAGGGTAAAAGGCCACAACAGCAGTAAGGAGCAGCTTAGGCATAGAAGACCAGCTCTGGGATCTGTCCTCCCTGCACGCCTGTCCCATTAGTACTATCCGAGGAGCACTGAAACTGAAATGTCACCTTCCCACACTGCACCTCAGTCATGCCCTCCTGACCGAAGTAGCTCAGCTCGTTTCCGTCCAGCACAGCGCTCACCGTGTAGAACGTGTCCTGCTCTACCTGCACTGGATGGTCAAACCACACGGGGAACGTGCTACTTGAGCCGTCCGACACAAACTTGGAGATGCTCTGCGCCAGGACCGCGCCTTGTCTCTTGAGCTCAATCTTAACATTATATTCAGCCCTGCCACCACTTGACCCGTACATCCCAAGACCGGCGATGAAGATCCTCTTGTCAACTGCAAACTGAATGCTGTCACAACGGCCACGGTAGCGCCACTGATTGCTGCGGTAAGCAGAGGACTGAAAGCGGTGACATCTCTGAGGGGACAGGCCCTGCCTCGGCGTCAAGGGGAAGTCCAGCACAGGCTTTTTGGATGCTGTGTACCACAGGAAGACATTGTGCGTCTCTTTCAGAGTCAGGATGTCGGATTGTGCCACTGTATTAGCAAACTCTTCCACACTCAGGGTGGGAATACGGACCAAAAACAGCGCTCTGCCCAGTACGTATCTTTTGTTGTGGGTGCTGGGCCCCAAACCTCTTCTTCTGCATTCTGCCGCAGCCCAGTTCATCACTGCCTCAAACACAACCACCTCCTCTGTGTTGAGTGTTTCCCTCTGCAGGATGAGCTCCAGTGTCTGTCGGTCAATGTCACAGAAACCATCTGAGCGCAGCGCCATCTCAGCCTGAGCATCGATAACCTCCCAGCAGCGCTGTGTCAGCTCAGGCTCCTCGAACAGGCAGCTTTGGGAGAGCAGTACACAGGCATTCTTGGCCTCTAAGCTCGTCTCCAGGAAGTTGACGCAGGCCTTGGCCAGTGCTGGGACGATGTACTTCTTGGCAGCGTACAGAGTGGCCAGCACCGTGTCCGCATCCAGATCAATCTCATCACTGTACAGGTATCTGTATAAAGAAATGCCATAGAAATAGGATTAAAAAAGGTACATTTTAATAATTTAACAATTTTTCAATACTTGTGTTAGATTTTTTTAACTCGTCACTAGGGGTTTGGAGAAAAAGGCGTTTTGGCTATATATCGTGATTTTTGGCTGCCCAATATAATATCAATCTTTCAGTTCATAATATCTACTTTAAAAAATAAAACATTTGACAATGAGGGGGAAATGGGCTACCACTGCACTGCCCCTCTGGCAGGTAGGGCTGAGGAGCCCCTTAGTCCCCCTTATCTGTATTAAAGGCAAATCACAGTTGAAGACGTGGGCTGACTCAAACCCTAAACAACATGGATACCAAAATAATTAAATGATCAAATTGATGAACCTATGTAGCACTTTCTTTTTTATCTATGCATTTAATTTTCAAAGCTGGGAAAAATATCACAATATATAGGGACTTTGCAATATCGCATCATGACCCAAGTATTGTGATGCGTATCGTATTACAACACCCATGCCAATACTCGCCCCTATTCATCACACAAAGAAACCTTATAGCTACTGAAAATGCTGATTCATTATTGAGATCTGATTATATTGGCCTGCATCTCTAAAATCTTCAGGAAAAGTATGGTTGACAGACGTACTCTGCACCATAATTTCTAGGCGTGTATGCCAAACAGAGCGCCAACTTGATCTGCTAAAAGAGTAGAAGATGCTATGCTACACTGTTGGGAACTGTTGAGAGCATATGTGTTTTCATCTAATTTTGGGCAAACTTTTTTAAAAACATTGAAAAAAACATAAATTTATGCATGTTTGCATCTAACGGAGAAATTCAGAAAGATGATGCATTTATACATTTAGGTTATGCTTTGCTGCCAAAAACGGGAAGTAAAGGAGTCAAACTAGCTCGGACCATGGATGTATAATAGAGCAAAGTTTTATGAATATTTTCAATCCAGGAAGTTATATTTTCTTTATCATGTAAGCTAGTATTAGTGATGGTACATGCCACCCAGAGACATCAAGAAAGAGTTTCTAATGTTTGGATGTGGGCCAATGGCAGGGAAAGCAGCTGATCAGTCATGGGAGGCCAATGTTTGCCACGTCAGAGCCTGTTTCACAAATGTTTCCATCTCCTCTGTAGCACATGTCCAGAAATTCAAAATATTAAACAAAAAAAAATTCTTCTGATTATACAGAATTGCAGTGTACATTATTATGTTATATTAGATAATATATACTATAGTCTATCATGGGGAAGACTGATGCTGTTCAGCATTCATCCCCCTCCATAGAGGTAGACCAGAAACGATCATTGCTAAAAGCTGAGTCCTTTATCCAAGTCCCTTAATGAAAGGCTTAGATGAAAACAAGTTGCTAAAAAAAATGTGACTGGACCTAAATCCTAAAGAGAAACTACAGGAAGATGAGACTGAAGCCAAAAACACAAGAGGAGTTAAAAGCTGCTGTCAAAGCGTCCTAGACTTTATTGCAATCTCAGAAATGTCACTTTGCCCTGTTTGCATGTCGAGCAGAGAAGCTCCAAGTGTGTAAACTAAGCTTTAGATGTCCATCAAAATGCTTTGCTGAGATTGTTAGTCATCTTTGACATTAACATTTATTAATATAATTAAAGGCTAAACGGCTTACAGAAAAAATAGAAGACTTCAATTTCCCATCTAGAAGGTAAAATGATCAGAATGCACATAAAAAAATCTTTGAAATGCATAATTATGTGTCTAACAAGCTTATATTGTTAAAAAACGACTTCACAAAAACAAGCGTAAGACAATTAAAATTGAAGACTAATCCATAACTTTCTACCTTTCCTTCAGGAAAGTCCACCAGAGTGTATTACAACGTAATTAAAAAATATTTTATCCTAAAGGAAAGTGTTGATTTCTGTAAGGATAATAGAAAAATTCACCAGTACTCAGTGATACGGTCCTATTTAAAACTACCAAACTAAATATGCACAATCTGACATTATATGATGTAATAAGTGCAGTTAATATCTGCAATGGGCTAAAGCTTAGGGGAAAAATTAGGACTTACTAGAAGTAAAGAGAAACCCAGCAATTATAGAGCCGCTCTACTCCCACCCCTCTGGCTTTTGCCTCCGCTTTGCTTCGGATGAGTAATGATGCTGTTTGAAGTGACACTGACTGAGCTTTGTGATGTGGGCCTCTGGTTGGGCGTGTGAGGAGAGTTGGTGTTTGGCTTACTTTAGAAGAATTAGAAAAGCAGCAGGTTCCACATCTGGGATATAGATTTCAGACTCTTCCCCGGCCAAATCGCCATAAAACATGGCACAGAAGACGGAGCTTCCCACAGCCAGAACATACTGGGACAAGCAGGAGATGAACAGATCAGACTTTTGTTTATTAAAGGGCAGAAAATTGGCTGCAAATATTAATCCCAACAACAAAATTTGATGCAACTTTCACCATTATTTGTACCTTATGAGCTGGTATTTTCTGGGATTCCCCCAGGGGCCCAACAATAAAGTGAACATCAGCCATCAGCTCATTGTTGAACATCAAGGCATTCCTAAAAAAAAAAAAAAAAAAAAAAAAAAAGCAAGTTTAACAAATGCTCCTGGGATTGTGGAACATATAAAAGGCTCAAATACTAGTTGGCTTCACTGTCTGCTTAGTGTTGACCATATTTGGCACTTCCTTTTTCCGGAGTATACTTATACATGCATAATTAAACATAGTTAATTCAAATAAATGAGAGTTATGGTCTTTATATTTAACAGTTCTTAAATATCAACCAGTAATGCTTATTATTAAACATGGGTGACAGCTATAGTTTTTCCACATATAACTGGATGTCCTGATGGTCTAACATGAATGGAGGGGCTACCTCTCTCTGAGTGTGGGGTGGCCGCTGCTGCTGGCTGGATCCGTCTTGTTGTTGCTGATGTTCAGCGGGCTGCTCGGGTCTCTGGCTGCGCTGCTGGAGCCGCCGGTGCTGCTGAAGGCGGCGCCGCCGCTCCTGGCAGGACAAACCGCGGCCTTGGTTTTCTCCACCACCGGAACCGCGGTGCCATTGGCGGAGGCGGTGTTATCGGGATTGGCTGCGGAGAACAACTCCGCGGCCATCTTCGTCGTCTTGTTTCCCTTCTGGGCGCTCGAAGAGGATAAAGTGAGAATCTCGCAGGACTCTTGGAGCTTCTTTGGTTTTTTCAGTGTTTCTGGAAGCAGTAACAAATAAGTTAAACACCTCATGATCCGGCCATGATGGAAGAAGCCACAGTGAGCCGTTGGCATCGGCACAAACAATCTTCGTGTTGATGTCTGATGTACTGGATTACTTTCTTCCTTTAAAACTCATCCGCGGCAGGTCGACAGGCAGGGATATAAAAATCCACCCAGATCCGGTTTAATGTTTCCCATTCGGTTTCATAAAACATTTTCCCAGTGTTCTGCTCATCCCGACTTTCCCCTCATTTATCCTAATCCTCCACTAATCCGAACACTAGTCCTCCTTTACTCTGCCTGTTGTGTTTTTCCTCCTCCGTGTAACCGAACACCAAGCCGCAGCGTTATCCGGCTTCTCTTTATAATGTTTCTGGTCCTGCTTTTTTTTTAAGCTCTGCTCTCGCTTTTCTTTATTTTCTCCTCCTGATCCCTTCTGACGCTCAAAGCTGGCAGAGAACCAATCATATTGAAGCTTCCGTAAAAACTCCTCCTCCTCTTCCGGCTGCCCAGTTATTTCATTTAAAGTCAACAATAACATATAAAATATACAGATAAACAAATATGTCAGGGGGTAAAAAAACTATAATCATAATAAAGAAGTACAGTCAGGAAGAAATTATATTATTTTTAATTCAGAGAAATGTCAAAGTATATGATGAAAACTGTTCTGACTTTGATTGGTGTAAAGATCAACTTGTTTTCTCATTTCTTAAAAAAAAAAAAAAAGTCCACAATCACCTTATAAAATCACGTTATTTTACAACTGAGCATAAATTGCATGCAACATTGCATTCTATTATATTATGCTGCTCTGTCGGCGAAAGTCAGCCGCCGCGCTCTGAACTCCACAAGATAGAATAGGCTAGCAGTTTTCAGTAGTGGAATCTGGGAAATGGAGGCAAGATGAAGAAATCTAGGCTGAAACAAACTAAACTCAGCTCTGGGAAGCCAACAGGTCAAGGGAAAAGAAAGAGAGAAGGAGTCGAGTTCATTTCACCAGTAAATATATCATTCAAAGCATGGCTAGGAATAGGATGCTCATCGACTTCAGCAAAGATTTCAAGCCACTGTCACTAGGAGTCGGAGCCTACTTAAAACTATTGATGCACACAGGGCAAAATAATAGAATGGAATAGTGCTACATTTTTTCTTGAGGTAGCCTACTTGTGTTGCTCATGTTGCATTATGAAGAATACGGATTTCTGCTTCGGCCATTTCAAAACTTTTGATGCACACAGGGGGAAAATAATTTACGAGAAACTCACTCACTCACTCACTCACTCACTCACTCACTCACTCACTCACTCACTCAC
>NW_015150856.1:540352-548323 GCF_000732505.1 Cyprinodon variegatus
ACTCACTCACTCACTCACTCACTCACTCACTCACTCACTCACTCACTCACTCACTCACTCACTCACTCACTCACTCACTCACTCACTCACTCATTTAAAGATTTGTGCAGCTGCACATATCTGCTAGTGCCAGTCTCAAATGCTGCTTTATAAGTTTTTGTTGGCATGTTCCTACTTTTCTACTTTTTCCCCAGACAGAGGGTGCTGCCTGCTCTGGTGTTTCCTAATACCCATTAACATGAACTCACCAGCTGATGTGGCTAGCGATTCTCCAAAGTCACTTGCTACAATTTTGTTGTTGTAAAATTGTGTTGGCTGTGATTTCAGCTGACTAAGTTGTGCTAAAGGTTACATGAATGAAATGCACTGGTAATACTTTTTAAAATGTAAATTATCCCCCTTCACCCTAAAATCTGTACTATGTGATGTTTAAAAATACAGGTTATTAATTAATTTCAGATATGCAATGAAATAACAAAAAAATATTTTTGCAAATAAATCAATGCTATTAATTGAATTATTATCGAACATTCAAGTTATGGAAAATCTTGATTATTTAAAACTTTTATGATGGTACTCGGGGGTTCTAAAGCTAACAGTGAAATCAGTTCATTAATTTATGTTCTTAAATGGCTACTCGGTTATATTTTACTTGTTTATAGCTTTGCATTAATCTTTCATAACTTGGATTTTGTTGCACTTTAAATTAAGGTCATTAAGAGGGGGTGGTTGATGTAATATCTAGATTTTTAAAGTAAATTGTCATTTTTTTCTTGCCATGAACCTTAAGGGACAAAAAATAAATGCCCTAATAGGCAGATGTATCAAACTCAAGTTGTTAACTTACTTGCTCTGGTTTTAGTTTTTTTTCATGATTGATCATAAACATTGTAATTTGAGTGCCCCACACTTGTCATATCACAGATTTACAACCTCTACATGGTTAACACATAATCTCCTCCCACTCCTACATAATCAGGAACAACTTATTAGCAAAAAGGTCAATCTAGATGTGAGTCGTGCTTTGATGGTCCTAAACCTATAAATGTGACCTGGAGATAGTAATCAAAACAAGCGAGTCTCAAGTTGTAATAGTTGCCTCTATGTCTCTTATGGACATTTAAATTTTTCTTCTTTACAGACCCATGTCTGTATATTCCCCGTTTCACCCAAATGCTGGAATTTGGTGAGAAGAGTCGAGAGGTCTCCATGACGGCTCTGCGGCTGGTTCAAAGGATGAAGAGAGACTGGATGCACACAGGAAGACGCCCTTCTGGACTCTGTGGAGCAGGTAACCGCAACACAACACTGCACAAGATAAGTTTAATCTTTGCTGTAGAGATCCTTCTTTATTTTTCCAACAGATAACACCTTGTAGTGGTCTGAAAGTTTAGGACAGCTAGAGCTATGCAGTTTAGGCAAGGAAAGGAATTACTGTCCTAATATCTGCTTTGCATCCACTAAGTTGGCTTTAAAATGGATGACCAGTCAAATCTGCTGGCGACTAGAAGTGTTGATCATATCTAAGGCCCCATCACCACAGAGATCAGATTAGGTGTAACCTAAACCTTTTTGTTTGTATCCAAATGCTTCCAGTGTTTTGGAAGAGTGTAAATAATCAGTCCCAGTGTTGAAAACTCAGAATGCTGGTCTAATATTTTAGTGTAACCGTGTGGGCAACATCTTTTTTTACGAAGATGCTGTTGGTCAAACTGCCTTTGTAACCTGCATGTGCCCCACTGTTTTTGCTGTTACAAATCACATACCCAGTGTTTTTGGTGGTTTGTGTGTGATATTCTGTGGCAGTGTCAGGGCGCCACCCATGAACCAAAAATTTGACCTGCAGCATCTTCATTGTTGCTGTGTGAACACAACTTTTTCTGAACAGTTTAAGATGATAGAACGTTGTAGAACGGATTTATTAGTCATATATATATAAAATTGTTTTTCTGCTGATTTTTATCCATGTGCCATAAATGTTTTCAGAAGGACATGATAAAAAACAGAAAAACTGAAAAAATACTGCAGGTTAAAGGTTTTTAGAACAACCTAATATTTCTAGTTTTTCCAGATAAGGAGCTGGAGTTGAGGAATCATAGAATCAAATTAAAGACAAACATTTTGTTTAAACTTAGATAAAGCAACTGAACATACTCATGCCATTCTTTCTACAAATTGAAAGAAATAAAATATTCTGTAGCAGGTTCTTCCCAAATGTGTAGAAAACCCCGTAAATGTGCAGCTCTTGGAGGTTGTTTTGCTCTCAGTCCAGTTCATCCCCAACCTGCTCTATGGGATTGAAGTATAGAGTCTGCGCTCACCCCTCTGCCTTTTTTGTTTTTTTATTTTTGTTATTTTTATTTTTTAATCAAGCTTTTCTTTTTTTTTCCTCACGTAGGTACTGGCTTGGAGAAAGCAAATACAATGAACCTTTGTATAAATGCTGTGGCAGGCCCTTTTTTTACTCCATGTTTAAGTTGACTTGATGCAGATGATGGACTAGGTCTCTTTTCCTCAGTCTAAGTTTTGTGCTACTATGCATTTCTGCTGTGCTCACAGCTTTCTGTCAGTGTAAATGTTTCCTTATCTTTGATATATTAAGATCATATTATTCGCTTCTTCCACTCCCCATATTTACAAGCAACTTTGAAATCTTATGCCTTTTCTGTTTTGTTTAGTTTTTTGTCTGCCAGACTTAAATATTTAATTGGTGACCATGAATTATTAAGGGAGAAACACTCAGTCCAGAGGAGTCATAGTTTGCTTCCAAGTATTCTGCAAAAATGAATTTTCAATTAGAAAAGTCATCCTTTGCCTGTTTTTTACAGATGATCTTTTCCTGCTAATGAACACTGGAATTAAAGTTTGAGTAACGGAACAGAACAAAGCAGGAAAGGAAAACTGCTTTGAATGCATGTGGCTTCAAGGGAAATCAAGTCAACAGTCATCCCTTTAAAAATAAATCTTTTTAAACAGAGGCAGCCATTCGAAATGGCCCGTACTAGTCAAACGCCAGCCTAATGGCAGCCCACTTCCATGCAACTCCCAGCAAAATCCCCTCCAACTTCCAGCCACTGAAGTGACTCCCTGTTGCATAATTTTTTTTACTCAGATTCCACACTTTCACTGAATTGCAGGGTCTAACCAGGAGATAAAGCTTATCTTTAAATGTTAATTAACATAAATCATGACAGATAATTTAGTGCAAATATTGATGTTTAAAAAGGAATTGTAGGGGACCAGCCAAAGACCAACCAAAGGCCCATCAAGGAAAGTGGGGAAATTTTGAATGGCTACAACTGTAAGAGAGGTGACAAAAGTGTAATAACAGTTTTGTAAATTTCTCCCCTTAATACTTCAATGGCTGTTCTTTGCACAAGGATAGTTCAATTTATTGTAATGACCCGATGATCTTTTGTTGGTGTTGACTATTATTTGGCGCTTCAGCGTATCTCAGCGAAACACGCTGCCATCTGAAATTTGTCACAGCTAAGCTGAAATTTACAATAACTATAATAATAATATAATAAATAAAAAATGCCATGAAATATACTTTTGGTTGTAATGTAAAAACATGTGAAAAGTCCAGTATGGAAGAATGAATTGACACCCTCTGGTTAAAAACTACTTTTTGCTTCTTCCAGCTCTTCTTGTTGCTGCTCGTTTGCACGACTTTTGTCGCACCATCAAAGAAATAGTCAATGTAGTGAAAGTCTGTGAGACGACACTAAGGAAGAGGTACGTTAAGAAGTCTTTTATTAAAGGTGTAGTGGAGGATGTCGATGTTTGGGGTGGCTCATCAAAATAAGTGTTCCTGCTAACGGTCAATCATTCGGGTGATAGGTTTATGTAAGGCCGTCCTACGTGCTCATCCCCATTTTCACCTACCAGTGTTGAGTCTGACATTGTAGAAAATTGCTAATTTTCTTTTGGATAGTAAGCTAGTAGGAGCGATGCAAGCAGCAACTTTGAAACATAGCGTGCACAAGGAGAATGGGCTTGTGTATTCTCTGGCACATGGGCTTGTGCATGCTCTGGCACATGTTTAATAGGCTTTTCCTCTCGGGTGCAGGTACAGGGTTGTGCATATGCAGTGGAGAGGGCGGGTCTTTTCAAAAATTCATGAAAATCCTCCACTATACCTTTAAGCCAAATTTTTAACACCATCATCCTCATTTTAGAAATACTTATAACTTTATAAAATTTGTCAACATAGAGGATGCCTCCCTTTATTAAACTGCATACAGTCTTGGTGAGCCATTAAGCTTTTTTATAACTTGATGCCCTCTTTATCTCCAAATTAGACTGACAGAATTTGAGGACACGCCAACAAGTCAGCTGACCATTGAGGAGTTTATGAAGGTCGATCTAGACCAAGAGTGTGACCCACCTTGCTTTACAGCTGGGCTGAAGAAGAAAAAATCACAACAGGTACTCTGTTCTTTCACACAAAAGACTCGCCACATTAGATACAACAAACATTCTTACTTCAGTAAATGATTCTCGTAAACCTGATGCGGTCCAGTGTTTTGATCGATGACAAAATAATTTATTGACGGTTCTTTTTCTCCACAACAATAATGAGAGCGAACGAGCGAAACATGGATCTTAGATGACGAAAGCATGACGAGTCATGGCTGTGAGTTTTCGTTGACAGGATGAAAACATTATTGGTTGGTTGGTCAGATATTTTAATTCAGACGTTTTCTGTATCTTTTTTTTTTTTAACATCAGACCTTAATAAAAATCTACTTTGACCGCTGAGTAGCAGTAACCAAGGGGCAAATTCTTAGAAATAAAGCCACAATTTTGGAGAAATTAAGACTGATCAATCTGTGTGTAATGCATAATTCCTAGCAGATCAGGAAGTATTTTCTTGGCGATGGAAACCTTGTCTGTCTAAAAACCATCTTTTATTATTGTAAATTCTGTTATCTTGTATGTCTGCCATTATAACCAATGTGACATGTTGAACTAGATCTGCAATTGTCACATCTTTTGTGAGATACTTTTGAATAAAGTAGGGCATTAATTTATAAAAAAAATTATTTCAATTTTATAAATCAAAGGTTTCCATCCAACAGAAGTGATGAACTTCATGGCAGCTTTGTGTCTCCAGCATTGGTATTATCTAGTGAGTCTGATAAGGAATCTGGTTTTTACTCAAATTTGTAAAGATTAGCTGTTTTATGAATTGCAACATAAAACTGACTAAAACTAGACTTGTTAAGTTTTAGTCGTCTAAAATGTGACTAAAACTAATAATTTTCATCCTGAAGACGAACACTAAGATTAAATCTGAGATGGCTGTCAAAAACAACAGTGATGCAGTCCACCTGTGCATAAAAGTTTGCATTCCGGAGAAATGCTAAATTGCAAAATTATGCCCAGTAGTGCCTAATTAGGCTAAGACTTTACATGGTGTCAAAAGGCGTTAATTCATGGCTTTGAAGGCGAAGAAGAGAGACTATCAGATCTTAGTTCTGCTGACTGAGAGCTGAGCAGCAAAATTAAAGGACCCGTAAAAGCAAAGCAGTGGGGACTAAATCACAAGAGCTGTAAATGATGTGGTTGCAGTAAAAATAAAACTAGAGTAAAAAATGAAAATAATTTGATCCAAAACCATTAAATAAAAACTACTGATGGAGGCAAGGGCTGCAACATATGATGTCACATATGCTTAATATGAGTTTGCTGTCCAACAACATGACTCAACCTTCTGTAAAATCTCCTTTTATTACACAAACATATGTAGATGGTGTACATCTCCAGACCATGTCTGCCATTCCTTCATCACCTTCTCCATCTCTTTCTACATAAACATAAATATGTTAACGGTAAAACTCTGATTTGACCTGCTTCAGATTAATGGAAACTGATCGTTGGATGTGGAAGCTGTAAGTTTGTATAACAGATCATCAATTCAAAGTCAAAGACTAATAATCAGAGGTGGGTAGGGTACCCAAGAAATTGTACTTAAGTAAACGTAGCACTACTTCATCATATTTTTACTCCAGTTAATAGTAAAAAGTCTTTGGTAAAAAGGCATGAGTAACTGATCTGACTACATCTGATCATAAGAACTGATTTGATATTTTTTTTAGTTATAAAACATACAAAAGCAATAGTTTTAGTTTGTATAATAACTAGGGCTGGATATTTTCGCCAAAGTCCTGAATCAATTCGATTTTGATTCATACAGTTCTAAATCGATTAATTTCGATTCGATCTGTTTTACAATAATGACAGTGGTTCAACTGTTTCAAATTACTCATGTATTTTATTTTTTCCTGTCACCTTAAACACAAAGTGCAAAATTGTAAATCAGACAGTTTAAACTTGAGATGTGAACAAAATTGTCTCATATGTGCAAACTTGTTTGTGAAAAGTGAAAAAGTGAAGCCTCTCTCGAGCAAGCAGACGTGACACAGCGGGGACACAGCAGAAAATGCTTGAGCTGCATTATCTCCACTGCACAAACCATATTTGCAGCGTTGTCTGTAACAACTACAGGGTGTTTGCTGGTCAGCCCCCTTTTGTTAATGTCTTCAGTCAACCTATTGGCTATATTTGCAGCTGTCTGGCTTGAAGTGATCTTGAGTGCATCTTTCCTGCTCATTTGAGCGTTAACGTCACACGCATCACTATAAAAGTAATTGATCTCATTCCCTAGACATCGATTTTGCAAAATTGTAAAGGAATCGATTCAAAATCGATTAAATCGATTTTTTTACCCAGCCCTAATAATAGGTTTAACTACAGTATACTGTTTATTGTATTTTTCTCAACCAGTAAATGACACGGCAGACTAACCAATAAGCTCTGAGAACAAAAAAGAAGAAAGTATCTGTTTAAAACAAGCTTGTTTTCATTAAATGGATGGAGTAGCCACTAGCCAGTTTATTTTTTTGTTGATACTTTATATTTTTACTCAAGTAAAAGTAAAAAGTACAAGGCTGTAAAACTACTCTAAAAGAAATTTTGTCAAAATGTTACTCAAGTAAATAATCACACAGTGACACATTAGTTCAGTTTTTTGATTTACTCACACACCCTATTTTCACTGCCTACTTTTAGAGAATGTTGAAATAAATTAAAACATCAGATATCTGATATATTAAGGAATTACATTATTAAAAGCCACATTTTTTGTGCTTTTATAATGTGTCTTTCAACATTTCCCTGCTAAACTGTGAGCATTTGGTGCTATTTTAATGTTACTGTGCATTTTATTTTTTTATTTTATTTTTTACATTTTCTTGTTTACAGATTTCTTAGCTCAAACAGTTGTCTTATTTTGAACCATCAAAGGTTCATCATCATAGCCACCATAGGCCCCCACTCCTACCTACATTAAACGTCCACCTCTCATTCCCACACTTAGTCCTGCCCCTCGCGGTCTTTTGGGATGGATCACTTTTGTTGGAATTTTTTCAGGATTTGTCAGGGGATGTGGTTATGTGATTAACTTTGGGTGAATTGGACTTAAAATGAGCAAACTTAAAAATATTTACCCTAATGCAAAAGACTTGTTTCCAAACTCTCTTTATGAAGGTATACTATTAGTTTCTTAACCTTTATTGCTGTTCAGAATCAGCTAAATATTTTGATATATTATTGTTTTTTGTTTTTTCACTTTAGCTGGAATTGGAGCTGAAGAAAAAGATAGAAGACTTTGAAGGTATGAGTTTAATTTTGACGTTTGTCTGAATTCATCTTGATTTTCAAACAAATTTTGTTTGCTCTTTTTGTTGATTTGTAACCTACAGTTATATCATTACTAAGTTGTTTGAATAGTCTATAGTGCATTTTATTTGCTTATTTTATTTGAACAAATAATCTTATTGAGAGAGATTAATCTTTTTTACAGAAACAGATGTGTTACAGAGACTCAATTCATCAACATTCAAACCTTTTCACCACAGTCTTTAGTCAGTTGTATTTGGTACAGAAAGTAGAGAAAACCTGACT
>NW_015150856.1:549489-567310 GCF_000732505.1 Cyprinodon variegatus
CTCAAACCTTGTGGGCGGGACTAATTTCGGAATGGCACCCAGGCTAGGCGTAACACACCAGACAAGTTGGGTGATATAGGAAAAAATCCCATTTCAAAATTGTTCAATGTTCAAAATCACGCACTTTGTGTTGTACATCATATCTTGTCTAATATTCCTGGTTCTTCAAAGTAGCAACCTTTTGCTTTGATTACTGCTTCGCACACTATTGGCTTGATGGGCTTCAAGAGTTCGTCAACTGAAATGGTTTTCACTTCAAAGGTGTCCCCTTTCAGGTTTAATAAGTTGGATTTCTTGCCTTATAAATGGGGTTGGGACCATCAGTTGTGTTGTGCAGGAGTAGGGTGGATAAACTGGCTCACATGATGACCGCCCAAGGAAAGGAGACAAAGAGTCATCTCTGCTGCGGAGGATAAGTTCATGTGAGTCACCAGCCTCAGAAAGAGCAGGTTAACAGCAGCTCAGAATAGAGACCAGGTCAATGACACACATAGTTCTAGCAGCAGACACATCTCTAGAACAACTGTTAAGAGGAGACTGTGTGAATCAGGCCTTCATGGTAGAGTAGCTGCTAGGAAACCACTGCTAAGGACCTGCAACAAGCAGAAGAGACTTTATTGGGCTAAATAACACCAGGAACGGACATTAGACCCATGGAAATCTGTGCTTTGGTCTAATGAGTCCAAATTTAAGATTGTTGGTTCCAACCATCATGTCTTTGTCCGACGCAGAAAAGGTGATCAGATGGACTCTACATGCCTGGTTCCCACCGTGAAGCATGGAGGAGGAGGTGTGATGGTGTGTGGGTGCTTTGCTGTTGACATTGTTGGGGATTTATTCAAAATTGAAGGCATACTGAACCAGCATGGCTACCACAGCATCTTGCATCAGCATGCTATTCCATCCGGTTTGCGTTTAGTTGGACCATCATTTATCTTTCAACAAGACAATGACCCCAAACACAGGCTAGTTGACAAAGAATGTTATTGATGGGGTGCTGCGCCAGATGAACTGGCCTCCACAATCACTGGACCTGAACCCAATCGAGATGCTTTGGGGTGAGCTGGACCGCAGAGTGAAGGCAAAAGGGCCAACGAGTGCTAAGCATCTCTGGGAACTCCTTTAAGACTGTTGGAAGACCATTTCAGTTGACTACCTCTTGAAGCTCATCAAGATAATGCCAAGCATGTGCAAAGCAGTCATCAAAGCAAAAGGTGGCTACTTTGAAGAACCTAGAATATAAGATATATTTTCAATTGTTTTACAATTGTTTTGTTAAGTATATAATTCCACATGTGTTAATTCATAGTGTTGATGCCTTCATTGTGAATCTTTAATTTTCATAGTCATAGTTCATAGTTCTTTGAATGAGAAGGTGTGTCCAAACTTTTGGTCTGTACTTTATATTGGAGTATATATACAAGTACCCAGTTCAATCCCCACTGCCTGAACTCTGGGTTCCTGAGCTGACCCTTAACCCCACACAGCCCCCCTGGTGCCACACAATGGCAGCGAGAGAGTGAATGCAGAGAGTGAATTTCCCCATCGGGATATTTATTTACAATAGGACTACACTGAAAAACAGTCCGATCTCCAGCATTTATAAACAAGGGTGTTGATGGAAGCAGCACAGCTGATATTTCTCTCCAGGATGGAGTCACAGCCAAACAGAAACAGACGATGTGAAAGTACTATGAGAAAATGCAGAGAGAGCAGAACATTAGAGATTGAACTAACATATTCTGCAGAGTAGGAGATAGAATTAAGCAGAATGATGAAATAGGGGTCCCTATGTCCTGTAGCCTGTAGCAGCATAACTATAAAGATATCGCTGCATAAGCTGATCCACTCTAACTATAAGCTTTATCAAAAAGGAAAGTTTTAAGCCTATCCATAAAAGTAGACAGGGTGTCTGCCTCAGACTAAAACTGGTAGTTGGTTCCACAGGAGAGGAGCCTGAAAACTAAAAGATCTGCCTCCCATTCTACTTTTAGAAATTCTAGGAACCACTAGTAAACCTGCAGATTGAGAGCGAAGTGCTCTGTTAGGAACATAAGGAACAATCAGATCTCTGATATAAGATGGAGCTTGGCCATTTAAGGCTTTATATGTGAGAAGGAGGATTTTAAATTCTATTCTGGATTTAACAGGAAGCCAATGAAGAGAAGCCAGGATAGGAGACATATGATCTCTCTTTTTAATTTTCATTAAAACAATTTTCTGGCTGCAGCATTTTGGATCAGCTGAAGGCTTGTAACTACATTTGTGGACTTCCTGATGGTAAAGAATTACAATATTCCAGCCTTGAAATACAAATGCATGGACTAGTTTCTCAGCATCACCCCTGAATAATATTCAACAGATGAAAGAAGGAAATTCTAGAAATCTCTTGGATATGGGATTTAAATGACAGGTCCCGATCAAAAATAACATCAAGATTTTTAACTTTATTATCTGAAATCAATAAAATGAATTGACTGATTAATCAGCTTCTTTTTCAAAGACTGCTGATGAATCTTATTCATAAACGTAATTTCTAGTATGACTTCAATTTGTTTTATTTAGATTTTATGTATTTTTTTAATTCTGTTTAACTGTAGTCTTACTGTGAAGCCTGCTGCTCTCTAAGAAAAGTCCTATATAAATAACGTACTTCCTTTTGTTATTGGGATAATTTCTTTTTTTGTTTTTCCTCTTCTTTTACCTGTGAAACAGATGAAATCCATGGGTACCAGGATGAAATCGATTTAGAGCTGGAGAGCTGTAGACCCAAACTGAGAGGAGTTTATGCTGCTTATACAAAGGAAGGTGGGTGAAATAAGAATGCATCGTTACTATATGCTGGGGAAGATTCTCAGTCATCCAGGTCATACTCATTCCCAAAAAGTTCATTTTCTTTTTTTTTCTTTTTTTTTTTTTTACTTTTTTTGGAAATGTTACTATAACTTAATCAATTTTCACTACTAGACCTGGTAAATATTATAAAGTGAATTTAAAAATTAAAATAAAAGTTCAGAGTGATAAAACTAGTATTTGCAATCTTATTCAAAATAGCAACCATGTGGTACGATTGTCTGTCTGGTCATAAGACCAGACACTCTGCAAACAGCCCACAGTCAGTTGTGGTTCATTTAAATCACACTCCCATTCCTAAAATCACAGCTCACCCACTAATTAACCAGAAAACATAGGATTTCTCTGTATTTAAGCTGTTAACTCAAAAAGAAGGTAATAACTCATGGAGACAAATCGATCACTGGTATGAGATAAACACCGACCACAGCATGTTGTCTGTTTTTTAGATTAGTAAATCCTAACAGGGGGTACTCATACCCCTAGTGGCCTTTTAGTGCATTGCAAAAGGTTTATGAAAATATTTTATTTCTCAGGTAATAAAATAAAATAGGGCTGGGATCTGTTCTGCCTTCTAAGGTCACTATTATATATTTCACATCCATTTGAAGGCTGCTGATCAAAAACAATAGAAAACCATCAACCACTTCTGCCGGGCATCAGGCTTCCATCTATTTGACTATACAACTACCATTAGTTTTTTCCACTCTCTTTATTTTCAAATGTATTTATGTCAGCTATGTGTTGCCTTGCCACAAAGTCAATTTCTGGCTCTGTTAAAACACAACTTAGTACAAGCTTTTTCTAGTTCTGATATCAACATTGGAAAAAGTATTGAGGAAGTAAGCGAGAGGCCTTGCTAATGGAACAAGAAAATTCAAATTTAAAATAAGAAAAAACAAGCATTGTCTTATTTCAAGTGCATATAATCTAATTCTTATTTTAAGAGTAAAAATACTCATACCATTGGCAGATCATCTTATTTACCTACTCAGATTAAGGGTAAATACGCTTACTTTAAGAAATGTTTACTTAATTCTAGATCGTTTTCGCAGTGAAGCTTCCAAGCTCAAGATAAAATCTGCACAAGAATTGAAGCAGTTGGTGTTACATAAACTGTTAATTAGATAAGCTTCTTTAAATTCATCTCATCTTCCTAACACCCATCATGTTTTTCTCTCCTCAGAGTGTCTAAGTGATGCCTTGAACTCGACATCATCTAAGGGGACGGAGGAAATGACCGAGAGCAATGAGCTCCTGGCTGTGGCTAAGCACTTCGGCAAGGAACTCCATGAAATCACCCTGGAAGCTCTAATAAAACTTGAGAAGGAAGGTTCAGAGGAAGATGAGAACCAACAGGAGAATGAGAATATTCCAAAGCGAAAAGGCCCCACACTGGCTTCCATACTGGGAAGAATGTCCTCATCAGCCACTCTGGGTCTCTCGGAGTCCATTAGCAACTGTGCCGTAGATGATGTGGAGAAAGGTATGTGGGGGAAAAAAATCCATATTAACCAAGGAAATGTTCTTAAGTAGTTATGCTAAGTTCCTGGAAATATTACTCAGATTTTAAAGTTCCACTTTCCCAGGTTTATTGTCTGTCATCTGCCCTTCTGGTTTTCCTGTCTTGCAGTTGCGTAATAGAATAATCCAATTCTGTTTAGATATGTAGCGCCAATTCACAACACGTTGTGTAAAAAAAATAACTCTGTCAATAAGGTCATATAACTATAGAACTTCTGGACAAACTGTTAGAATTTGTCTAAAAAAAGCTTGTACACTTGCTCCTTATCAGGACTCTGACCGGATTTTCAGTTTGTTGTAAATAAGGAGGAAAATATTGACATTCTAAGCAGTCTGGGATTTGGAGAGATGTTATTTTTTTTATTAAATCCCTGTTTTTAGTGTATAGAGCATGCCATAGTGTTTGTGAGTAGTTTGCTTGTATCATTGTTGTGGATTGAGTGGCCCGTAGTGGTGATGGGGGTAATTATGGTATTGGCAAGCATATATTGTTCACAATTAACATGTTTTAATTTTATTTATCGGATTCTCAATCCACAGAGACCCTGCGGCCCATTGCTGCAAACCTTTTTCAACCATCATCACCTCATGTTGTTTAACACTGATGGCCCAATTTTACAAGGTTTTGCTAGTTTCTGGTCAATTTTCTGAAGCTTAAAACACCTCAGTCCTTGCTTGACCATCATACTTACCTGACATATCAGCCACTAAAGTACATTTGGTTTGCTCTAAAACAGCATGTATAACAAAGTGTTTCCTCTTCCAATATCCAATATATAACAACTTTACACAGATAAAGGTGTGGACATTTGTTTTCAGTGCACATTGAAAATGTTTCAGCAAATCAAATAGTTGAGAATTTTATCAGGAAAAAGTTATTTTTTTTAAATGCAAGTAAAGTCAAAGAAGTTGTTCTCTGGATTTTTATTTGGAAATAAAATCCAGTGGAAATTATGTAAGGGATTATGCCCAATGAGATCATTTGGAGCTAGGGCAATAATTTGATATAATGATTGGACCAGAACTTCTTTGTTAGGTGTCTCATATCACTTTTTAACACACATCCAGCTGCCAGTCAGAATGAAGTATTTACCCAAATTGTGGTATAAATAACTAATTGTCAGAATTTTGCATTTTATTTTTCTCTATTTGGGTCTTCTCTAATCTTGATCTTTAATAATTGTGATAATTGTTTTCATGACAGATGACATCACTGACAATGGGGAGCTGGACCTGAGTGGCATAGATGACAGTGAGATAGATTTCGTACGTACCTTCCTCTGACCTCTGTTCAGATCAATGCTCCATCTAAAATGGAATCAAATCACTTGTACTTCTTTACATTCATAAGAAAATTGTTATAAATATTAAGTAATTAACTATAAATAATAAAAATGTCCACATATGCCGCCTAATATTTCATGTCAGTCATGGCAGGGTTTTTTTCTTTTTGGTTTAATTATGGGTAATCTGAGCCGCCCTGTGGAGGCGTATTTTTCCCACTATTATTATTCTGCTATTGTTACTTTGACAGAAATATATTCACATGATTGTGTCTTTATATTCCGTCATTGTACCAATGCAACCTTTAAAGCCACGATGCAAAAAGACATTATTGCACTTTAGTTTGCAATATTCTAAATCTAGATGCAAAAACTAAGCCTGCAAATCAGTTTTTTTTTTTGTAGGTGGGAAGTATTTACATTTGATATCCTGCACCTAGTGTTAACACAGAGTGTGCAGTTTAGTATTATTTTCCACATGCTTTAATATAATAAAATATTTTGAAGATCTGGCCCATGCAATTAAGCCCCTCTGACTCTTCTAGTTTAAAGATCAGTACCGCTGGCCCTTTATGACTCTGTACACATTAAGTGGTTTCTGTAGAACACGGATCACCAGGCCTCTTAAAACTGTTAAATTTAAAAAAAGATCTTTGTGTTTTATTACCATAATTACTAACTTGTTATATTTCCTGTTCTGTTTTGCTTCTTGATCTTTTCAGTATCTGCTGAGTGACAATGAAGTCAAAATCAAGACTGCGCTCTGGATGGCAGAAAACTCAGATTACCTAAAAGAACAAAAAGGTATTTGTTGCTCTTTTGGTTTTCACATCTTATGTGAAAGTCATGATTATTCTTAAAATAAATCACACACACTCAACGGGGGTTGAATTTCTTCCGGAAGAAACAGGAAGAAAGTCCTGGTAATGGATCATATTTTGGAGAATTTAGATGGTTCCATTGAAAGGTGAACTCACTATATCCAGCAGGTTATATAAGGACAAATCTTTATGAGAATACACACAGTGACACAAATTAAAAATGGATATAATTTATTTAGTGTTATAAAAATCTAGATGAATTAATAACTATTAATCTAAGAACTTGCAAAGAAACAACTGTGTTGAAACACTTTTTGAAACACTATTTAAAACAGAATTGATAATTTATTAATAGCCTTTGAATGGTAGGAAAACACTTTCTTGTACACTCAGATTACACCTGCTTGCTTTCCTTTTGTTTAAATCTTCTGCTATTCATGCCCCCAAACTATCTTGGTTTATAGATATTGAACCTCGCCTCAAGGTTATTACTGAATTTGGGCCTGTTTTGTTATTTTAAATCATGAGCACTGACAGAGCAAATTTCCATACAACGTTACAGAGCCTGTGAAGCACTTATGTACCAGTCTTCCCAATAGGGAATTGTGAGTTAAAATAATTAAGAAATGGCCGCCAGACCATATAGAATCTCTGTCATGTGTTTTTCAACTTGTCAAGTTTCAAGTCTGCCATTACATCCTCAATCCAGTGCTGTGTGTGTGTGTGGGAGGCATATCTGACTTCCAATTAAGCAAATAAGACGTCCGGCCAACAAAGATGAAAATGCATTTGCATCAGGTTGTGCACCAGATATTACAATCTCAGTGGAGCCAAAATAAATATGGAAATTTCACGATCAGTTTGTCACAGATGTGAGAAAAAGTATCAAAAATTGAGGACCAGAAATGTGCCAGTTTTGGGCAACCCCAGAACACATGAAGGGTAGCTGGAGCCTGAAAAAATCGGGAGCAAGTATGATCGAGATTTGGATAAATTCTGGCAAGCCTGCTTTTAGACAGATGAAGCCTTAAACTGGAGCAAACTGTCTTATGTTTATCAAAATTGAATGTATCCTCTTAACTGCATGTTGCCAGGAGATGTCCGACAATACAAATCCTGATTCCTCCTCCTATGCTTTCCTAGTATGGCTAAGTGATTATCTGGATATCCTGATACAATCTGCTCACTCTTCCATTTAAATCCTCCTCCAGCCTCTCATCTTATCCAGTCACTTGGCCAAGCAACGGAAAGGAAGGAACATTTTTCCAAATAAAGACAGGCACCTTCTGATATCTGAAATGATGTGAACGGAAGATTTTATGATTCACCAGGTTCTCGAATAACAAGAGCACACCGTCCTTAAAAAGATTGGTCAGAGATCAAGAATGGAGGAACTGCCTTACCTCATTACCATGAGAACATTTTGTGGCTGAAGCTGTTTATGCAGTTTAGGAAGAGGACAAACTGATATAAATATGTTATTATTTGTTGTGCAGCCCTTTGAACTTCTGCTGGGATTTATTCTGGCTCCTGGTGCCGAACTGGTCGGCCATTCCTGGTTTAAAGGTTTTCATGCTTAATCTTTTTCTTGTTTGCAGAAAAAGAAGCCAAGATACAAAAAGAAAAGGAACTTGGGATCTATAAAGAAAAAAAGGTAAAGGCAGTCAACCGGAAAATCTTGTTTGCGTTTTGAAAAATACAACTAGATGATCAGTTGAAAATGTGACGAAGAAAAAAAAAAAGAAAAAGTGATTGGTTTTACATAATCTCAGATTCATTTTAAAATTTGACATTCTTTTCAAATCTCAAAAACCCAAATGCTCACTATGGTCTTCTAGTTTGAAAGACAGGTCTGCATGACTTCAAACGAATTATCCTTACACTTTAGGACACTTTTAATTGTGCCTGCTGATTTAAGGTAACCATCGCGACAAAGATGGTGATAAAATATGTAATAGTTTAAAGTACTTTAAAAATGAGGTCTCATTTTGATAAACACTTTAACGGGATAAATCCCGAAGGCTCTCAGTAAAAGGATATGCCAAACAAAGAACACGTCCTTTTGATTCTGAATAAAGCAGAATGATGTAAAAGGGGTCCCCATGTCCTCCAGAAGTCTAAGCCTATAGCAGCATAACTAACCCAGTATTATAGTGTAGCGGATTTTCAAAGAGTTGCTCTGGATACTGAGAGCCGTGGGCAGAAATGACTTCCTTTAGCAGTTAGTATTACCTCTAGTCTGAAGAAGCATCCAGACATTGCTTTATTACCTAGTGATGATGATCGTCCTTCATTTTATGAACAATTCTTTTCTACTCAATAATTTCCAGAGGCTCAAAGAAACTAGTTTTAGTGCTTGTTGACTTTTTTTCCAAGTCCCTTGCTCTGATGTTGCTACCCAAATGTACATGTTACCTGTATGCTCTTGCATACAGGAGCCTTTGCTCCAAAGATTAAAAAAAAAGATGGATGGCATGAATGCTTGACATATTTAAAAATATTGCTCTTATATTTTTATATTTCATTTAACATTCAAAGTCCCAAAGTGGCAAAAAAAATAGGATAAATTTGAAATTAAAGGTCAAACCTTTTGTAAAAAAACAACGGAAACTGAATTAATCCAGTCTGTTGCACTAGTTTTTTTTTGTGATAAATACTATAGACGAGATTAGTGGAAAAAAAACAAAAAAAAAAACAGGACCATAAGATATTTTTGTTTGTAAACGCTTCTAAAAACCATTAATTATTGTTTTAAAGTTTAAAACTTTCTAAGATATATACATGTTTGTGGATATTACATATCAAAATGGGAAAATGTTTAATTTCCACATATCTGCTATTTGTTTAACTTTACACGTCTTTTAGACAAGTTTTTTTCATTAGTATTGATTGTTATAACGTTTCACACGATGTGACGTTTTACTTCATTGTGTACATCCTCTATGTTTAAAACAGCCAAGAAGTCAATCAAGAAGGAACACCACCATTAGAGCCAAAACAGCTGATGAGGCCATTGAAAAGATGTTGGAGCAGAAGAAAATATCAACCAAGATCAACTATGATGTGTTAAAGGACCTTAATGTAAAGCCTAGCCCCAGCCAAGCTAGTGAGGCAGAGTCACCAAAGCTGAAGCAGTCAGCCACCAGAACAGCTGGCTCCAACCGAAGGCCTGCTCCCACCCGAACCCCACTGAGCCTTAGCACGCCACTAAGCACTCTTGGAAAACGGTAGGATGTGGTAATCAATGTTTTTTTTTTTTTGGTTGGACGGTAGACACAGGAAATGGGATTGTAGAAAGAGGGACGACATGCAGCGAAGTTCTACAGGCTGCAACTCAAACCTTAAAGGCCACATCTAGGACTGAGTGGTCAGTGCATCGTTCACATCCTCAATCCCTGCATCACCACCATGTTGGAGCCCTGACGTTAGAGCTTGGGGTTAAAACCCTCTCAGAATTGAATGGGGTTTTATAATTGGCAAACTTGCCTGTTTTAATTATGAGTGTGTTGATTCAGTGTGTGAAATGGTTTTGGTAAAGAATTGTTATGCTACAGGTTAACATTAAAGAGAATGACGTCTAAAGTATAATAATCCTCAAAGTTATTTATGGTTGTGCTGCTGAGTATAATTATACATAAGGGCTTGTCTAAAGAATATGAGGAGACCTATAAGCAGACTTGAATCTTACATCGGCATCCTGTAAATATTTAGAATATTGACATTTGTCTTCCCCTTGATCATCCGGGTGATGTTTACCTGAGATGATCTGAGCCAGTCAGACTGATTAATCTAAACAATACAATACAATACCATTGTTCCACTTGTGCATAATGCAGCAGAATAGATGAACTGGCATTACAAGAGGACATTATTAATGGGTGAATTAGAGTGATCAGAAAGATTTCCTGCCCATGATGACTGTCTAATATGCTGATTTACAGTCCATAGAGCAATGCTCATGGCCCCAAGTGTCGGAAAATGGGAGACGCTGACCAGCTAGACCCACGGCATCCTCATTCAGTCTTAAGTGTTACAGTGGGAAGTCAGTGCACACAACTGTAATGTAGAATAATGGGAGAGGTAGCTGGATGAGCAGTTCTAAAGAAACGCAAACAAATATTTGCTTTTGTTACAGATTGCAGCCATTCATTTCCAAACAGCCCAACAAGAAACTGGCTGTTGAGAAGGTGAGTTTACTGTTCATTTACTCTTCAGCTTTACTTTAACAAGGCAGCTCGTTATTAAACCATTTCCCTACAACAAATTGAAGGACTAGAACACATTTTGATGATCGGACAATCCCATTTCCTCAACAGAGCTTTTGCCAGAATATGGGTCTTTGTTCACCTGGAATGAGCCAGATTGATTGTGTAGCTCAATTTGTCCCATTATGTAGAGTGAAAAAGCCCAGCCCTGTTGGTGAGGGGGAAAAAACTCCTTCACCTATGCTGAAAAACTGCAGTGACAGTGAATCCCTTTTACCTTCCCCTTCTTCTTCAGTAGAAAAGGTTTTCCATATTTTTTTCTTGATATTACGGTACAACAATGATGGACACTCTAAAAAATAAAATGCTTTGAGTTAAGATAAATATGTTTTGCAATAAGACACAGTTACAGAATTATCCATCATTGACAGTTTGCCTTCTGTTTTTACAAATAATACAGGTTCCTCTAAAAAAAAATTTTTAACTGCTGACAAGTACAATTTTCTTTGACAGATATTCTGGAAAGTCATACTGTCATAGTAGAATATTTACATGCAGTGACCTTTGAGAGTAAACAGAATTTATTTGGAGATCGAGGTCCCAGAGTCTTGAGGAAGACCAGAGAGGCACAGATTTCTGTTGCTTGAAGTCTAGTGTGAAACTTTCCTTGTTCAGTGATGGTGTCTGGTGCCATGTAGTCTCATAGTGTTGCTCCAATGGATTGGTGTGCCAACAGCAGCAGAACAGGGACCAGTTCTTGTGCTCCTGGACTCAGAGATCCATTTTCCCAGCTGCTTCTTGTCCATCAGGAAGTCTGAAATCCACCTGCAGGTGAAGTGGGGCATGTTCAGTAGGGAGAGCTTGTCCTGCAACAGGACTGTGGTGATGATGCTGCTGCTGCTGCAGAACGCAGATCTTTAATCCATTAATATGATCATGGTAAAGGATCCTGGGAAGTCCAGAAACTGCAGTATGTAGTAGAGGTTTGGGCAAATGATCTTAGGGGTAATCTGTTGTCCTTGTTTTTTTTTTTTTTCCAAGTCAGGGATGATGGTGAATGTCTTGGAGCAGGCTGGCACATGGCATGTCTCCTCTCAGGTGTTAAAAATGTCCATGAAGAATGGCTGAACAGCCCAGTGTGTCGGGGTCCTTGTAAAATTGAGGACAGGGGGGAGGGGTCATTAGATGTTATACACAAGTTTTATTTTTTGACGATAATTAAAAAAGTCTTTTCATGACATTCCATCTTTCTAATGTTGCTGATAGAGCACATCTTTGAATTGTATCTTGGGGTAGTGAGGGTCAGAATTTTCCATTTTAAATAAACCTGAAATGTTCTGTCCTCATGCTGTAATGTCAGACTTGCAATAAATGCTGGGAGGTGCAGTTTTTCGGTCTATTCTTAAAAATCACCCTAATGGTGTGCTACAAATCTTAATTAAAAATAGTAACACAATAATTAGCTTCCCTGCACATAAACATTGTTAATTCGATATTTCCTCAGACTGAAGCCACCAGCTCCCCAACAGTGACCGAAGTAGCCCATCCCAGCGAAGTTGTTGTGGAACATGGCCCCGTGATCTATGACGATGTTGAAGAAGAGGAGGATGAAGAGGAGCCCTGTGTTAGTGCTATGGAGCTGCTTGGTGGTGACGGTCAGTTGTGAAATGCAAACATCTTCTCTCTTATTATAACATTTATTTATATTTAACCGTTCCACTAAAACTGTCATTTCAAGGCAAATGGAACCAAACCAAAATTCTCAAACATTAAATGAGTAGTGTGTTGTATTCAGCTGAATGTCGAGGGGTGTAGTTTATAAAGCGTGCATACGCAGAATGTGGCCTCAAACTGGCGAACATTACTTTATTTACAACACAATGGTAAAACAGATTGTCAGACTGCATCAGAATTCCTCTGACATTCAGTTTCACTTCATATCAAACTTCTCACATTATGATACATTTAAAATAAAAACATTATATAAAAAAAATTAGGCACCCAGAGCATGTTTTTGCAATTTGTGCAAGAAAATTCCTCTCAGATTAGGGAGACAGCCAAGGACACAAACGTTAGCTGAAGTGCTAACATGTTTACAGGCTGTCAGGCTAAGCAGCTCAACACAACAATGTTACTCCCAGCTCTTTAAAGCCTTGTAACTAAGAGTATCAATCCTCTCTTAAATGAAGCCTGATTTGTTAGCACTAATGTTGTGTCGGCAATTGTCTTTCAAATGCTCAGCACACACACTCAAAACCTTCGAAAGTTTTGCAGGTAGGTTACCATCAGCTGAGTCTGTAGGGACTCAGTTGAAGGCTGTTATAAAGACTTTTGTCGTGTTGATGCCATACCTGGGCTGACCATAAGGAGAACCAGGAGTATTGCCAAGGCGCCGGCCTGGGATTAGCCTGCTGGCATATGTCTATCTCTCTCTGTCTCGCTCTTTTTTTTTTTTTTTTGTAAAGTCTTCCAGTGCAGTTGTGATGCTCCTGTCAGAGAGGCAGGCCAGGCCACTTTGGCCAGTAGCATGTGAGGCGGGAAAGACAATTGGTTTATTTCAATTAAAACCCGCCCTGTCTGACGTTTGTCTGGTGCAGACCAAAATACTCATAGTCGATACACGTTTTATCTCTTTAGTTTATCCCTTTAAGTTATCCTTTTAATTTTGTACGAGAAATACACTTTAAACCACCTCAATGGGCATCTATCCCTTTAGTCGTGTACAAAAAACTAATTGCTTACTTTTGGCTGTTTTTTTGCAGCATATGTTGATCTGACCTTTAATTTTTTTTTTTTTTTTGTATGCGATTAAAGGGATACATGCCCATCAAGGTAATTTAAAGTCTATTTTCCATACAAAACTAAAGGGATAAATGCAAATCTAATGTCTTGTGCGTGTGTATTGACTATAGGTATGCTGGTCAGACGGGGGTATGCCGATCTGGCAGAACAGTGGCTGCTGTGGTGTGTGTAGCTAGCGAGCGGTGCGAGTGAGGATAAGAAGTAATGGACTCGGTCTACGAATGTGATAAAAGGAAGAGAAAAGGCGGTGCAAAGAGGCAAAGAGCCAAAAACAAAAAGGTGCTGGAGGAGGACATGGCCAAATGCAGAAAATACCAGATTTATTCAGCTCGGGACAGCAGCTCCTCTACGTAACTCCCTTATAATCACATTTAAACTTAAAGAATTGGGAACAAAATGCAGAACAAAAATTATAGTCGGACTAACCTAATTTGTATTACTTGGGTTTTCATCAAAACACCTGTGCCGCTTTCATGAGCTCCGTTAGCTGTGAGAAAAACCACCGATCCCACGCTGTTCTCTACATCTAGTCTGTTCCTTTGCTTAGTTTGAGTGTGTTTAAAAAATAAATTTAAACTCAAACACATAAGGAAAAACTTACTTTTTGGTTGATAAAAGCTTGTTTAATGTTTCAGAAAGCAAAACAGATCCCAGCCCTATTTTATTTTACTACCTAAAAAATCAGTGTCAGTCAGTCATGTCCTGGCCTGAAAAAAATCCTCCAGTCTGACCCTGGTTGATGCAGAAATTAACAGAGCACCTTAGCTCTTAGGTAAGCAATGTCTGTTTGGATGCTCTGTATCTGAATAGAAAGATGGCGCCTGCTAGAAAGTGGGCTCAGATAGGTGGGGGGACTGGTTATTTTCCCTTGTGACATCATAAAGGGCATGCAGGCCTTAGCTAAGAGGTGTAGAAAAGCAGGTGACAGACTTGAAATGTTTTTTTCATTTGTGAACCTAGGATTTAGGACATGGATGACGGTTACAAAATACTTATAATAGAAATTTAACATAATATGCAAACTTTAATCATAGATTGACATCATCATGGGCATTCCCCAGTTTGATAAATCTTTGCATTGATGAGCAATAGCAATAGGACCTCTCTAAACGCAAGCTTAAATTCCAAATCAATATCTTCACTTTCCTCAACATCATGTGCATCTCCCCAACGATCACCAGTGTTACAAATACCACACATTAACACATAAATTGTGACATGGTGTAAGGCCTTTCCACTGTAGACAATTAAATTCTAACGGATGTGACAGCCGTGCGTGACGGTATACAATGATGCGAGAAGGAGCACGTCTTTTTCACACCAACAATAAGTAAAAAGTTATCAATGATGAGCTCTTAGCTAAAACATAGGAACTAAAAGAGTGGAAGCTTTGGCTGGAGGGAGCTGAACACCCAGTATTTATTCTGAGCAAAAACTGGATCTCACCCATGATCTTCCACAAACCTGAAGCCAAGATGGTTGTGTGTTCCAAATTTTCACTTTTGAAATTAGATTATCTAACTCATTTGAAAAAAATATATAAATAAATAAGTCTGCCATCACTTTTTGTCTGAAGAACAGAAAACGTTCTCCTTATCACCGTCATATACCTTCAGCTCACTGTTCTTCTTTTGGCTCTCATCTTAAAGATTCTCACCCTGGAAGTTGTTGCACCATGCTTCTGATATGCCTCTTCCTCTTCAAGACAAGAAGTTTCTTCAGTCACAAACAATTCCCAGGTTGATGCCCAGCAGTTGCTCTTACTGCCTGTCTGGCCTACTGCATTTATAAAGCCAGCTCATACATTTATATTTAATTGTATGGAATATTTGCTCTCCAGTTTCTACAGGCTCCTCCAGAAAAAAAAGGCACTGCATGTCTAACACTGTCCTTATGTCAGGTCTAACCTCATATGTGCAAATAGACTCGATAAGTAAGAAAAAATCCTCTTTCACCCTCCAGGTTATGGTTGTGATGGAGAATACGACGATGGATACTAGCAGCATCCTTCAACCGTCTTTTCATTCCCAACCGGCTCTGGACTCCAAAGTAGATCCCACTGGAGGAAATGTTCTCAGATTTGTTCTCCTTTGTTCCAGTTGGGTGGAAATGGGAACAAGCGATAAGGTGGTGGCAGAGTGCTTTTTTGAGCAGTGCACTGGATTGTTTCAGGTTGGACTTTTTCCTGCGGAACACAACCTTAAGGAAGGTCTTATTCTAACAAAGCTAACCAAGTCAAAAACATTAAAGGACCTCATTAGGACCTTAGGTTTTATTGCACACAAAACAGTTCAGTGATTTCTCCTGACAGGTAATGTTTTAAAGCTATAATTTTTTTCACTCACAAAGATGTGTTTTTCTTCAGATAGTTATTCCCTTTGTTAGCAAGATAAAACCATCTCTTGATATGTTTAACATGTTTAAATGAAAATAGAATTTAATTTATGCTCTATGTTGCTTACAGTATCCATTCAGAAGTTCTAAAATTAGAAGAGGAAAATACATTATTCTATTTTCCTAAAAGGAGTTTATTGAGGAATGCAATCCTTTTAGGTTTGGGGTTTAATATGATTGTTAATATGGGTTTAATGATTGTGATCATGAGTCTACGTTGTACACTAAACACCCTAACTGGATAAAATAAAACAATTTTTGTTTGGGATTTGTTTTTTTGAGAACTATTCAGAGAATAGGGGTTAACACAGGTAAATCTCTAAGTACTTAATGTTTTCATCTAGTTTATTGCATTTACCTTTAAAATTGAAAAGAACTGATTTTCATTCATATCAAAATCATTTAATTGGTCCGTCCCTAAGTGAACCCCTGCTGCTTAGGGTAGAGCTGCTGACATCTGACCCAGGCTGAGCCAATAGCAAAAATCGAATTCAGTAAACGCTTTTGAACCTGAAGTGGTCAACAAACGGGCAGTTTTGATTTAGTATAGTGATAAATAGTGATGGGTTAATGAGGAATCAATGCAATCGATGCAAACCTGTATTGATGCTGGGTTGACACTTTCTCACAATACTGACACCTGCTGGACATTTAAAGACATTACAGGCAGCTTATTGGACAGACTAAACTGAATCTATTTAATGACCTAGTGCAATGATAGAATTTAAGTTATTGTAGGTTATATTATTTAATATCTATGTTTAATTTGAAAATATCTTTGATAGTTTTAGATTTGCCAATAAATAATGTCAACATATATCATTACATAAAAATTGAGGGGAAATTGAAAATGAGGATGATTGAGGACTAGGTTTTTAAATTATAATTTGAAAACAATAAGTACACCAAAAACAGTAAATAAACTAAGAGTAAATATGAAATAAACTTTAATTTCATATTTACATGGCATTGTGTAGACTGAGACTTTAATGAAGACCACACAACGACGCATCTGTGTTGTTCGACCAATCACTAGTGATAAATCTGATGTGGGGGAGTGGCAGCCTAGTGGTTAGGGCTTAAAGCTTGGGACCCAGATTCTGAGTTCAAGCCCCACTCCCACAGACTACCACTCTGGGTCCCTGAGCAAGACCCTTAACCCCACGCTACTCTTTCTATTTAGTTATGCAAGAATGTTACTTTACGGTTGTACATGACTGTTAGAAAGCTTTGTTAAAAAGTTTATTTTGTGGGAAAATGTAAAGATAAATGGTTAAGATGATTGTAAACAACATTAACTACCAAATAGAGATAAAAGAAAAGCATCCTGACCATTTCATGTACAAAAAATTTATTCAGCATAACTGAACTTTCAAAACAATAAAACTTTGGTAAGACTTTGAAGTGTTCACTTGATTTTTTTGTCGTTTTTCTGTTTTTCTGTAACAAAAAAAAGTAAAAGTAAGGAGAAATAATTCAGACAGTATAAACATAATAAAGTTTAGGACATGAACATTATGATGAATCACCTTCAAAGGAGGGGTCCAGGGAACAAAGCTGGTTTATGAAAGTTGGCCTTTGAACTTCTCTAGCGAGATCACCTTGGGAAAAAAGCCAAAGAGGATTAAAGAACATTTTGATCAGTTATCAAGGGTCCTTTCTTTTCAGTATCCACCCTGATAAATGAAAGTTGATGACTATGAAATATTCAGTCATGAAAGTATTCAATATTGTCACATTAAGCTGTTTTTTTTACTTTTAATCACATAAGTTCTTATGAGTCTTACTCAGGGTTCCCGCAGGTCCTTAAGTCTTAAAAGGCATTGAATTCTTCAAAATAAAACTAAGGCCTTAATTGGTATTAAAATGTCTTAAATTAGTCTTTCCTAGGTCTTATTTTTTAAAACATCATAAATGGCATTATTTTTGTTATCTAAAA
>NW_015150856.1:567912-574718 GCF_000732505.1 Cyprinodon variegatus
GGTTTTTCTTGTGTTTCTTGTGAATTTGGTCTTAAATTTTTATTTCAGGTGGCTTTAAAAAGTCTTAAAAAGTCTTGAATTTAACTTGCCTTATGCTGTAGGAACCCTGTTACTGGACTTAAACTATTTTTTGCATTTTTGGGCAGGGGCCTTAACCCTCAATGTCTCCTGTTCCTTTACAAAAGACAGTCCTTCATAGTTTGCATTTATATAACTTTGAATAACCATGTCCTTACCACATGCACAGCTCAAGGATCTTAGTTGTATCGCTTGAGTTATGACCTCTAAGAATACTATAGCTTTAGCAATGGCACAGTGTACATGCCATTGTGGACGAGGAGAATTTGGTCTGTGTTGATACTTTTTATTCCCATCCTAAAATATTTCAAAGACTACTAAAAAAACACTCAGAATCTGTGAAGGGCTTTTGGTACTCAAACGGTTCATTCAGACCGGACAAGGTGTCAGCAACGAGTGTGGTGGATTGACCTTGAATTCCTACACAAGCCGCACGGAGAAGCAGCCAGCGGCGAATCCCATGAGGCGGAAACATTCGCTGCTCCTCCCTCACCTTGTGCTACTAAATAGAGCTGGGGTGCTGTCAAACATCAGCACCGCCTGGAGAGATGCGGTGATCACTGAAGTTGAAACAAGCTAAACTGAATGTAGGAAAAGCTTTTTTCATTTAAAATGGAATACAAAAAAAGGTTCTAATTTAGTCCTAGAGGGACTATTCGTCATCCTAAACTCATCATCCTCACTTCCCAGAATTGGTTCTTTCAGCAGGGGTAGATTTACAAGGAAGTCCCGCAAAATCTGGCTGTCATCCAGACAAACCGGTCATCTGGATGTATGAAAGTTCATCCAAAACATTTGGGTCTTTTTCCCAACTTGAAAAGTTGTTCATAGAAAAACAATTAGCAGCTGTCTGTTATGTTAAGTTTAACTTGTGCTTTTATTGTGAAATGCTGACAGCGAGACCTTGACAGGAGTATCAGCAGTTCAAAAGCAGAGGGTATGGGAGGCTGGTGATTGACTAAATATTAAACAATCATTCCAGCCACTAAGTAAAGTAAACATGCCCACTGTTATATTAATTACCAGCACAGGAATCACAAGCAATGTTAAGCAATAACTTTATATCAGGAACGAGCGCAGCGCTGACATCAGCTGGGATGGCGACGTTATCGGCCAAAATTAGAAATAATCTTAAAAACCAAATCAGCACGAAGAACTGTTTTTCAAGTACCGGTAGCACTGAAAAAGTAAGCTAGATAATTTGGATTAAATTGGGAGCCTAATGGGGGTTAGTTGACCTGATTGACACAAAAAATAATCTTTAATATCTCTCAAATAACAGCAGCACACATGATCTTTTTATTTAATTTTTACAAATGAATTTTAAATTTAAAAACCTGCACTAAAAAGCAATAAAAATTCAATCTATTTGAGTTTTTTCCACAGAAGTGGGGAGTCAGCTTCACATAGCTGACGATCCTCCTATTTGATGATGCAGTCCAGGGTGCAAAGACTGTGCATCTAAAATGCAGAGTGGTGAACTGTCCTTGAGCTCACCGCAAATCACCACGAACATTTCGTTCGGTCTGAACACACGATTAGTGAACCTTTTTTTGTTTTGAGCTCAGAGTAAATTGCAATACTGGCCTTGAAATTTGTTTCAAGGCCACTATTGCACGCCTCTAAAAATAATTGCTTAGTTTTCAAAAGTGTGTGTGGATTTTACAGCAAAGAAGGGAAAGTCTGGTCTTGTAGACCTTGATGTAGGAAGACTAATGCATACGAGTCAGATAAGTCTTTGTGAAATACAGTTTTATAACGAACATTTCTATATGGCAGAGCAATTGTTACAGTGATTATACTGTTCACAACTTCTTGCGGGACAAAACTGCAGTGCTTATAGTTGGTATACTTGGTGGAATTTCTGTTGAGGCCTATTTGGAGTCCGTAAGTGTCCTAAGTTGGACAAAGAGCTGAATTCAAAACTGAACCCATTTAAAGGAAAAGTCTGCTCATATTCAGAATTCAAACTTCTGAAAGTACGTTAAATATTAAATTATTACATACTGTTCGATAAATGATAAGTGTTTTTAATTAAGAGTAATTTTAATTTAAATGTGCTTTACTGAAGGCATCCATGTTTGTCAAAGAACACTACTGCCGTATCAGCTGTTGATCAAGTCCCACTGCTGTATCTGGTGTTTGTCACAACCCGCTATTATCCAAGTCATCTCGAAAACATTCTTCTTCGAAATGTTGACTACAAATTACATGTTTTTTCCTCTGGCCAAAAGTTCGATGGCAAATCCTCCCTCTTCAAGTTTGCAATCTAACGACGAACCCATCCGTGGAGGATCAGGAATCGGAAAGGTGAAAGAACTCATCTTTTTTTTTTCACTTTTAAAAGATGTATTCCAACAGATAACTGCCATGCCTAAGGGCATTGTCAGTTTAACTATAGCTCTGGTGAAATTCAGCGGTGAAGTCCTCTGGAAATCTTCAATAATTGTTGTTGATTGCAGATGTGTCTAGTAGTTCCCATTGATTTTGCTTGTAAAGCGGGGAGAATGGCGCTAGGCTTTCCGCACCGTGACATCACTGCCGGAAGATGTCAGGAGCGAGGTGTTACTATATTTGAGTAAAAATGGCCGCTCCCGGGCTCCGTGATCGCAACGAAAAATATAATTTTTATTTTCGGGTGATTTAACGTTAAATTCATTAAATCACCGCAAGCATTAGTTTTAGGCATAGCTGTTGATCCATTGATTATTACTTGCTGCCCGGACTTTTCCTTTAATTATATTTTGTAAGACAGTAAAAGAATTTACCTGTCACGTAGAGTTGGTCAGTAGTCCTTTTTCTGAGAGATGGTTTAATTACTCTGGGATTACGGGGCCTTAAAAAGGATCCCCCCTCTTCAGCAGTCAAATCCCTCTCAACCGGACGATGGCGGCGCGACTTTGAAGTCTAAAAAGAAGGATGTATTAGACTTTGGCATCATAAATATGAAAAAACACAGCAAGCAAAATGCAGGTAAAATTATGCATAAAAGTGTCAAGGCAAAAAAACATGTATTTAACAAAATATTAAAGGCCAGAAAATGCTGTGTGTTACACACCTCTGATGCTTCTCCAAAAGCCTTTGATTTGATGGATGCCAGGAGCCTGGCTCTGTTGGAAGACTGAAGACACCAAGCAGTCAGTCAGCAGCACAACTGTAATAATCCTAACCTCAGCTTTACCAGCAGTGAAAGGAGATACATTTCTGATTCCTTTGGTTTAGCACTTAAAATTTAGCTTGTCTATATTCACATTAAGTATTATAAAACCTTTTATCTTTTGAGACAGTTCAGCTTTCTTGGTCAAATTTTTTAACTAAAATAATTTACATTTTAATATAGTAGAACGTTGCTCTGATCTGTGAGGTGAAATATCTCAATATATTGAGTTTTAAAATCTCAGAGTTCTGCTACTTGTTTATGTGCAGATTGTTGCTCTTCCGGCAATTAAATTAAAGCGTAGGAGGAATGGGAAAACATACCTCCTGTTGAGACGAAAACTTCTCTGGGCTGTTTTTGTCTTCATCAGTCGTCTCCTTTTACGACAAAAGGCAACCAAAAACAAACAGTAAACATTAAAAGATGTGGAAAGTCATAAGCAAGAAAAAGTTAATAAGAATCAGAAATACTTTAATGATCCCAGGGTTAAATTATCTTCATTACACAGTCCAAGAATACAAATAACATACTGCACACATTCATCATCTAAAGAAATAAAATACAAGACTAACAAATGCAATACAACTTTCCACACTAAAAATAAAAATATATGTAACATGTAACTATATGTATATACAGGCCTACTTGTATATATTTACAGACTTTTTAAAAAGTAATAGCAATCTGCAAAAGAGATCAAAAGAATAAATGTCAAAATTGTCAATTCTGTAATCAGTCTGAATTTCAGAGGTATATAGAATATTTAGAAGTATTAAAGCAAACGTCTTACCCTTTCTTGTTGCCAGTTGTAGAAATCCAACGCAGTACTGAAGAGCTGAGAGACAATTTCAGGTCGGATCAGGTTAACAGAGGTATTTTTTCTTGTTGACATCTCAGCGGTGCAGGAAGCCTTCATGTTTTTGTACAGCTCATCAACGTTTGCCATTTCCTGCAAAAGCATCAAAACAGATTCAATAAAAGTTTATCTTTGGAGGACATGGATGATTGGTTACTTTGAGCTCACCTCGAGTAGATGAGTATGGATTAGTTCCTGTGGACGAGATGCTCGTTCTATGAACTGCTCACACAACGCTGACTTCTCCATACTCCTCTTTGTTCTATATATAAGCTGAATAGAGCCAAAAAGATTTAAAAAAAAAAGAGAGTCAGAGCAATAATTGCACAGGATGTCTAATTATAAATTGGACCCCTTTAAACCCCCAGTAAAGATTTGGATAACAGGGCTCACATGAGTTGGCATAGCAGTGAAGTGGAAAGCTTTACAATTCATTAGCCGTTTTAAGACGTAGACAACATCAAAGTGCTGAGCGTCCACTGCTTCTTTCTCAAAATGCTTTATATCGTCGAAGTCCTTCAAAGCCACACGGATCTGCAGTTAGAGATGTGAAACATTAAACGGGTGATACCCTGACAGTAAGAATGTGCACGCCGGTGCTTACCCGTTCAAAAGCGGGGCCAGTCTGGCAATGGTAAAAGCTGTAAAGCAAGTAGAGCCCACCCACACGGATCTGGAAACTAAACGGCGGCAGGAAGTAGCTGTATGCAACATTCAGGGCCAGGTGAAAGAGCAACCGCTTTTTGTGGTTTGGTGTGCCACTGTAAAATAATAACATCATAGAGCCATAAATCATAAAGTACCACCAATGATAGAAACTAGTGATGGTTAATGAGGCATCATGAAGCCAAACTGTGTTGATCCTGTCTCACAGAATACTGACACCTGCTGGACATTTAGAGACACTACAGGCAGCTGAATGGACAGACTAAACTGAATTGATTTGATGACCTAGTACAATGATATAATTAAAGTTACTGTGGGTTATATTATATTATTTCATACCTATGTTTAAATTCGGATGCAGCCAATAAATAATGTAAACATATTATGTGAAAATTTAGGGGAAAATATGAATGAGGATGATTGTGGACTAGGATTTTAAGTCATATTTTTAAAGCAGTAATAACGGTAAAAACAGTAAATAAACTGAGATTCAATTTGAAATTAGATAAGCTGAGAGATAACAAAGAGGAAAATATGACACAGCTAGAAAATTAAAATAAAGTTAATGGTTGAAACCTTCGTATTCCCTTTTGGCTGCTCCAAAATTTATTGATAAACCGCAAAAGATGAGACAATTTTTTTAGCAGATGCATCATGTTGACAGATACGTTTTTAAACACAGTTTAGTGACTCAATCAGAATTGGTCTGATGACTTTCTTGAAACTATACAGTGTTTTGCTCTGTTTGTACCAGGGAAGATAAATAATGATATATGTGAGGGTTGTGAAAGAAAAGAAAATGTGGATCATGATTTGATAATTGCATTGAATATGCATCTGAAAGAGAGAGGATGTGGAAAGTAATTATGGAAAAACTGAGAGAATGGAATATTAAAGGAATTGTAGGGACAGATGGAGATATGGAGGAAAATTTGGTTATTAATAAAGTATTGTTTTTATTTTTACATAAAACAAAAATAAAAAATAGAATACAGTAGGTGGAACTATAGAGCTACACACTCGTGTACAGTAGGTGGCGGTATGCACATATAAGCTGTTTGCAATCCGCCAATCTAACAAAGAAGAAGCGTTTTGCTCTATGGGCTTCACGCATGCACAGATGCATCGGTGTTACTGGACCCTTCAGTACTAGAAACAAAAGGCAAAGGCAGCTTTCTGCCAAAATAATAATTTTGATCAAAATCATATTTTGAGAATGGCTAAATTCCGACCAACTTAGCTTAAACGTATCAAAAATAACGTTTTGACGACAGGCATAAGTTTGCAGACGTTTTTTATACAAACAGGATCCATTAAAAGGTGAACGTTAGATAATTTAAAACCATACATTTAAGTATATGACATAGAATTACCTGAAGATCAGAGAAAACTTCATTTCCTTCCAAATTTGAGAGAAAACCTCGAAGCGGATCGACTGGGTTTGTTGGAACCGATTTAGCAAAGCGTCGCAGTCTGATTTGATGTGTTTTCTATACGAATCCATTTCTGCGGGAAACAAAAACTATTCTAGACTAACGAACAAAAAAAAAGAGATGAAAACTTTAAAGAAATCGAGATTTCCTTTGTCAGTTTAGATCTCAACTAAATACCTGTAAACCTTTCCGGATCTGGCTGAGCGCCACCGGAAGCGGAAAATGTAAACATTCTCTTCTTGTTGCGCCTGAATGTGCGCTTACTGCCACCTACTGGTATGGAGTGTGGTTACTGATACGTTGCCATCTCTTTTTCTTGTAAGGTTTTATGTCAGTTGGTAAACTACGGTAGTTCAAAGGGCATTACCGCCACCAACTGATAAGGAGTAAAGCAAGGAAACAGGAAACGACTCAACCCCAGAAATAAATAAATAAATGGAAATAAAAAAAACAAACAAATTTTTCCAAACTGTTTAACTGAACCCAACATAATAAATGCTTAATCACATTGCCCTAATAATTTCTAATTTATCTTTAAGTTATCGTCACCCTGCCAGTTTCTGATGGTCCTACTGGTTTTATTTCTGTATACACACACACACACACACACACACAC
>NW_015150856.1:575237-577478 GCF_000732505.1 Cyprinodon variegatus
TTTTTTTTTTTAGCCAGTAAACAAAGAGAAACGAGAGGGCAGATAAAATGGCAAAGAGGGCAATTTAAAATCCTATTAGTTTTACAGTTAAAACAAGTAAATCTGAGGGAAAGAGTATTATTCAAGAAAAATTTATGGAAAAATGGCAAAAAAGGGTGGGATGAAGAAAAAACGGGAAGATGGTTTTATAAAATTCAGAAGATACAGAAGACAAAACGTAAAGGAGAGTGATAAAAAGGTTAAGATTTGGGCATACAGGACTTAATTATACACTTTTCAAAATTGAAAAGCACACTACTGTGGAAATATGAAACAATAGAACATGTTATACTGGAATGCCATAAGCGAGAGAAGATATATGAGGACAGAGTTTGAATGTACAAAGGAAAAGATTAATTTAGTAGATTTTTTTTTTTCATTAGAAATTATATGTTTATTAGTAGGTAGTCCGTCACGAACCACACTCCATACCATTAGGTGGCGGTAATGCTACTCAATGATTGTTGCCAACCGCCAATAGATCGAAGAAGAAGAAGTTAACAAAGAGAAAAAGAAGAAAACAAAAACTTAGGAAGAAGGATTGCATGTGTTTTAGCTGTCGTCTATCTATGGTCGCCTGTTGCTGGACCAGACCATTGAAGGGAACAGGAAAATGGCAGAAAACAGCCGCGGACCGCTGGCTCGGACGGTGCTACAGCAGTGTTTACACGCCCGACTGCAGGTCCAGGAAGCGAATGAGCACTCTGAAGCTCAGTTCGTCCAGGTATCACCATTTATCACAAGGCAGGGTTTGTATCTGGAAGAACTACCGCGTTATTACCGCGGTGTAGTTAGTTTGAAGTTGGATATTCAAACTCTGCTGAGTTGGCGGCTCATAGCTCACAGTAGATCCGCTTCAGGAGCTCAGACCATTGACACAGACCCCACATATGGGCGCTGACGTGATCTGGTGGCGCCATCTTGGTGCGGTATACAGATAATCAACTTTAAGTCTCAGAATATTGAACTTATTTCCACAGGTTTGCTTTTGTTTTTTCTGGAAAACAAACAAATGGTTCAATTTATTTGAATAACCTTAGTGGGGTTAATAGTAATATAATATCCTGATAGGATGTGTGTGTATGTTGCAATTAAATTGAATTTGAAATGATTTTCATGTTTATAGAAAGTAACCAGAATTCCTTTTTATTTTTTTGAAATTGTGTCTTTTTTTAAAAAAATTCTAAATGCTAAGATCTGTACTCTTCTTTAATATCAGATTGACAGAGGAATGGTGATCTACATATGTTTCTTCAAAGGTGCTACAGAGGACATTTTGCCCAAGATGGGTACGTTGAACCCTTTTAAAATATAAACATTTCTGCACAGAGTGTAAATGTTATGTTTTTTTTTTCATCGGTCAAGTGTCCACGCTGCTCAACCTGCGGCTGTGCGAGATGCCTTGTGGAAAACGGGCCTCGGTGTTGGAACTTCCTGGAAGCCTGCTAATCGTCCCTCAGGCCACGCTGGGTGGAAGAGCGAAAGGCAAAGCCATGCAGTACCACAATAACATAAGCAAAGAGGATGGGCTGCAGCTCTACCACTCATTTGTCTCACTGTGTGAGAAAGAATTGAAAGCTGCCGCTGATGTAACAGGGAAAGAAGTGGAGGTGACCGTGAAGCATGGGACATATGGAAACAGACAAGTACTTATGCTGGACACTAATGGACCCTACACACACATGGTAGAGTTTTGATTATCAGCAAAACCAGAAAGACTAACGTTCATAGATATAAAATAATATACATTCAGGATTGATACATATAAATATGAATGTATGTGATTCCATTAATTAATGAACTAAAAAATATTTGACTGTGCAAAGATTTGTTCACTCCAGGGCTTTAAGTAATTCCTACTCTAGTAATTGATTTACAGGTTAATCATTTCTTTAATAAATCAATTAAGCTGACAGAAATATATATAAAAAATGTTTTTGAGCCTCTTACTTCATAGTTATTTTATGGTGGCAATATTCATATTGTTTAGTTTCCCACAAGAGTTACTTAATGCCATGGAATCAGTTGCAAAATACTAAAAGCAGAAAGGTCTTCCGTGTTTTGTGTAAGCTATACTACTTAATGAGTTTGTAGCACCATTTGAATTTCCTTTTTTTAACTGGTGTGTTAATGAAGACGGTTCAGGATATATTTCTCTTACTTTAACTAAATCACAAAAATCTGAAAGTCTATTTAAAAGAG
>NW_015150856.1:578109-586118 GCF_000732505.1 Cyprinodon variegatus
ATTAAATGTATATAAATCTGATTATTCCCTTCTTTGTTGCAACCCTAGTTTACTTGAATCCTAACTCTCAAATAACATCTGTAAATGTCTTCTCAAACCAATAAAAGTGTGGCCGATGACGGTTTGCAATGAGTTTGGTTCTGCTGGAGTCTTCGGGTCAATGAGCCCATGCAATCAACTGGTTTTCCTTTGGTAGAACACTTTGAATCAGATCAGAATCAGAAATACTTTAATAATCCCAGAGGGAAATTACTTTGAATCAATTTGACTGTATGATCTGGTGAACTTCCTAATTCCTCTAGAGAATACACAAAGGTTTTTGGTGCTATTTCAACTGGGATTTGCATGTTATTCAGAAAGAGGCCAAGACTCAGTTCTTCTTCATCTTCTTCTCTGACTCCCATGGACACTCCTGATGGCAAAATATGTCTCCCCTTATCTCTTAGTAAGAACAATAAGTCAATCAGATCCCTCTTTTGGAGAGAGGTGGCATCTGTTCCTACTGTTGTACCGTTATGGAACTGTTTTATAGCTGCTGTGTCCTGGAAACATACTTGGCTTTTACCTAACCACTTTCTCCTCACTAACAAGGTGAAGTAAGTTTCATTGAAATTCATTCACAGGATTTATTTAGCCAAAGACTACCTTAAAAAGTTCAAATCTGATATTACTGTGAACTGCACTTTTTGTTATCTTCTTCCAGAATCTGTTACACATTTGTTTAGGTTGTTTCCAAAGTAAAATGTTTCCTGAACCTTTTCTTATCAATCTCTTAATTATCTTGGCTAAATTTCATTTCCATGAATTTAAATTTTTAAAAAAGCCAGACGTTAATGTTTATTTAATTGAACTTAAGCATTATTTTCTAACCTATAAACCTTACTCTCACCAAAAGGCACAAAAAACATATCAATCTGTTCCAAACAAAAATTCTGGGCAATTTAATGCTGTAGAAGGTTTGTAGAATATATGTATGAATATGTGTTTACATACATACGTATATGACACTCCTAAGCACATATGTTGGTCAGTTTGTCTTTCCTCCTGACTGTACTTGTTTATTGTGACATACCCCCTGGCATAGTTGTTTGTGTATTGGTATATTTTATATATTATTGATGACTTTAAGTGAAATAAAAAAAAAAAATTGATATATATTCAGCCTCAAATTCAAGTAAGGAATTCTTATTCTTCTTTTCTATTATGGTGGATCGCAAGTAGCTTTAAGGTGAATACCCCTGCCTACTGTACATGAGTTTGCAGCAGCCTGGATATTGATCCCCTGCGTTGGATTGTTTTAAATTTTTTATGAAGAAATATACATGTCCTTTATGATTCCTTCCTATCCTAACAATCCAAGTTAGTAAGTTTGCCCGTCCTCTAAATTTGAATACTTTTACAATCAGGAATAAAAGCATCTTAAAATGTATTATCTCCAATCAGAGGTCTACATAATTCTAAACCCAATTGTATGCAAATGGTCTGCTTTTTTTTTAAATCTTTGTAATTTAGTGTTATCTGCTGTATGTCTCATAGGCCTATTGTAGTTTAAAAGAGAAAGACAAGAAAGGGATGTCAATTATAAAATGAACCGGTTATGACATTTTTGGTTTTAGGGGTTTTCCTGAGGCTATTTGGCCAAACAATCATCTCCTCTCTCTCTCTTCCTCTCTTCCTGTGTTATCCAATCTGAAAAGCAATTATACTGATAAAAAAAAATTATATATCATATACATTTTTATATAGTATATTATATTGTATATATATATATATATTTTTTTTTTTTATTTAGATTTATTTGTCATTTTGTTTATACAAGTGTAAAACAAAAAGCTCTCTGGACGATTTCATTTTTTTTCAGGGCAGCCTTGAAAAATAGTAAAAATATATAAAAACAGTAATATCAACATTTGACTATAAATTTACAATTATAAAATGTAACATTTTTTTAATACTATTTATATATATATATTTATTATTATTATTATTATTTTTTTTTTTTTTGGCCAACATATATTAATATATATAACAACACTAACAGTGTTGTCACGACTTTTATTTTGGAAATTATCCAACCGGAAGTTACCCGATGACCATTGCTAACCTAAAGTCTTCACGGAACCAAACGACAAAAGTATCCACTGTATAATACTAATACACTTTTCTTTAGGGCCATCAAGTGTATTTTTCGATGAAGGAAAGGAAAACCGTACTAGATAAGGAAGATTTGGCTTCAAAAAGATGTAATCCTTACTAGGATTTGGCCTGAAATTGGTTTCGGTGTTATGAAGATTGTTGTTCACCCTGCGAAAGACGTTCAAAGGTAGGACTAGTTTCTCTGCTGATAATGTGAGTATTTCATTTTATTTTTTATTTTAAAGCACTAAACTAACATCCAAAGTGAAACATCAGCTAGCATAGGTTATAGTAGCTCAGATACATTTTTATTTAGCCTATTAGCTATTTGTGGTACATTTTTAAAATTACTTTGTCATTAATTGAGGCAAGAAGTTTGCTTAAATATAAAAAAAAAAAGGTTAATAATGTGTTTTTGCAATGAATAGGTCGAATACACTGCAGTGAAACATTTCCTGCCTTATAGTTCAAACATTTATGCTCTCTATGCCTAACCCCATTTTCTCCCCTCTGTATAGATGCCATCATTTGGGTTTCTGGATGAATTGGAACATTATTTTCGTACTGGAAAGTTTGGAGAAAATACTTCTAAAAGTTTGAAAAGAGGAATCCATAATGCCAGCAAACGCTTCATCTACAAAGGTATTTCTATATAGCAATGATAAAAAAAAATTGACATAAATTCAATTATAAAGCATTGCTTTATGTTTTTAGTATATAATAAAATTAGTAGAAAAAGGATTCATTCAAAAGTTGTCTTAGAGAGTTTATTAGGAGTTTACACCCCCCCCAAAAAAATAATTAAATAACTAAACAGTTTTTTCCACTTGGCTGTCACTCTATTATTGTCAAATCTGACATTTGCCTGTGGTATTACACATATCTGTCCCACTCTATGGAAGACCAATCCCGCCACAATTAAAAATGCATACGGAAATAAATGAAGGACTCAATAATGTAAAATTGCTTGCAAAATTATCTAATAATATGAATTTGTGTGCCATTGAATCCGACAAAATAACAAAAAGGAGAAATGTGTTCAACAATTGATCAATTATTCATGTAAAAATATCACTGGCGTACTTTTCTGAAGTACTGATTTGGACACGTCTTACCAATTTTATCCTGGTGGGGACAGTCCCCACCAATAATTTGTCCTTTTGTTCCCCTTTCATGTAATTTAGCCAACAGAAAGTTGGGAGCAGCGCAGCTGTCTGTGTTCAGAGCGTTTTCAGTCAAAGTTTTTTCTCTCTTTCTAAAACGTTTCCACCAATGTGACATCGCTAGATCTGTCCAGAGCCCTGCAGGTCAGACTCCTTACTAACGGCTCTGAATCTGTCTCTTTGATAAATTAGACTATATGATTGGCGGTGGTTATTCACTGTGTATGCTGTAGTGATCGGAGAAGAGACAACACATGGTAGCAGTAAATTTAAACCGGCAGCTACTTTGAGTTTTATTTTGAACTAAAAGTTACTAGACAGGTTGGTTAAGAACAAAAAAAAAGAGATGCCACCGAAAAAGCCTTTAGACATGCACGGCTTTAAAAAAAATCAACAGCAACGGAGTGTTTATGCTAAACAGAATAGTATTATAAGACAATAAATTTGACAAAACATAGAGTTTAAAGCTACAGTGTGTAATAATTACAGGGACCTTAATATTTGCGTTGCCTTAGAATTCGTTAGTTATAATTACATAGGAGCTGGTCTCGCAGCCATGGAGGCAGACATCTTTGCGCTACGGCAGCGCAGAGCCAACAAACTAGCGATTGCGAGATCGCCCATTACAATAACATGCTACGTGATGATGCTGTTACTCTCCAGTATACTTATTCAGCAACGTCCCTGACGTTTCACAGGTAATGATTCAGTAATTTTCTGTAAAATAATTTTATGGATATATACCTCGGTTACTTCTCTCCGGCTCCTTTGGAGATCTTCAAGCCTTTCCTCCTCTGCTCTAGTCACCCCGCTGGCACCTCTCCCTCGCCTTGCCCTGGCTGCACGCCCACCCCGGCCTCTCTGCCCTCTTCCTCGCCCTCTTCCTCTCCCTCTTCCTCGCCTTGTAACCCCCGTGCCACAAACAAGACTTGGACTCTGTAAACGGGGAATATATATTCTTCCAGCGAACACAATCTCGCTGTTAAACTAATGACTACAATTACTTCGTCTGTTTATATCACCATGCAAAGCAGCTCACCAAAATGTCACAACGATGTAGAAGAAATAACGGGTATATTTATTATCTTAAGTCTACATGAAATCTATACCCTACACAGACTAATGAAATACTATCTGTACAATTATCTATGTAAACAAACCTCATCACTTGAGAAGGTAGGTGATGCGGACGTCGTGGAAGACATTTTGTCCCGTAGCGCTCGCCGTACTGTTGGGGGGGAGAAGCGGTGGGGGGGAAATGTTCATGTTGCTGCGGTCTGCAGTCTGGACGTTAGATGTCGCTGAAAATTACACACTGTAGCAACTAACTAACTCATATTTATCGTTTTCTTATTTAACAGAAATTTACCTGTTCTAGAAATCCCAATTGCAGATTTTAAAGTCATGCAGAGGTTACTTGAATATTAGTTTCTCTAGCATCGTTATTTTAGTCAACGTCTTAATATTATGTATATTTCAACAGAAGCAAGGACAGCTGCAGATTAAAGACTAAACAGATTTACTGGGATATGCAACATGCAATAAAATCTCAAAAATATTTTACAAGAAAAAACATGTATTTAAAAATGCACTTTTGTGTTTTGTAAATGAGCAAGACTCAGAAATAGCTCTGCCAACCAGCTCAGCTGCAGAGCCAGTCTTGCAGTCAGGAGACTTAGGATTGAAACGTGCGAGATTCAAAGCACAGACAATACAGTAAAAATCAGTGAATCAATGCTTTGAAATAAAACCTTCAATATTCGGCCTTTGTCAAAAATATGTGTGGAAAAAAACTTAATTAGATTTTGCTATTTCTAAAAGGATAATCTATGATACAGATGAAATGGAAGCCATCCATCTATCTGGGAATCATAATTTGCAGTTAATTTTAGTACTTTCAGTTTTTCATATGTTTTTTAATAAAGCAATTGATGGATGATGGATGGGGAAATGAATGGATGGATAAAAATAATGATAATAATAATTTAACTTTATTGATCTCACATTAGAGTTATTTACCTCTACATTTAACTCATCCCTTTGGGGAGCAGTGGGCTGATATTGTGCGGCGCTCGGGGAGCAGTGTGGGGTTAAGGGTCTTTGCTCAGAGACCCTTAAGTGGCAGTCTGTGGAAGTGGGGCTCAATCTCAGAACCTCAGGATTTCAAGCTCTATGCCCTAACCATCAGGCCGCCACTCCCCCATTTTTTATTTATTTATTTTTTATTGATAATTGAACTATGATGGGTGCTGGATGGATGATAGTTTGGTGAATGGATTTAAGGAATGGATGGATGGAGGATGGATGATGGCAGGATGATGGTTTGGTGGACTTATGTATGGATGAATGGAGAATGGATGGATGATGAAGGATGAATGGATGCAGGATGGTTTGGTGGATAGTTGGATGGATAGATGGATTTCCTAAGTCGAATATCATATTTTTATGTTTTTTCTAAGACAAGCCTTTATATCTGTAAAGTAATATTACAGATGTTGCCGTCTTTTGCAATAAGATTGAACCCAAACTGTGCGTCCCACACCTGCTACATACTTTAAACACTCTCTTGAATTCTCCAAAGTACCAAACTGATAAAGATTCTGCTTTTATACATCTAATAAACAACATTGACTTGCACTTTTCAACACCATTCAAAAATACTTTAATATACCAAAGGGAAATTAAATGTTGCATCATGGGCAGTTTTTCAATGAGATGTCGTAGGTTTCGGTAGCTATAGGCAGGAAGGATCTTATGTGTTGGTCTGTTTTGAATTTGATCTGGAAAAGCCATTTACTGAAGACACTGTTGTTTAAATACAAAAAATAAAAATTAAATAAAATCACTAAGCTGTTCAATCATTCTTTCTTCAGATGGCCTTTTATGGCGCCCTTATAGAGGTCGCCTCCTTCGTGTTGTCAGAAGTGACAAGGAAATACAAGAAATCATGACACGTTATCACAATGATAATAACCATGCCGGCAGAGAACGGGTTGTAAGAGAAATTATGGTGAGTTTGGACCATTAGTCTGTTATATAGAGCTGCTGATCTAGTAGTGCGTTTTATAAACAGATCTTGTCTTCATTTTTGTTTTCTAGATGATGTACTACTGGGTTGGAGTGACGGAGGCTGTGAAAAAATGGGTCAAAGCTTGCCCAGCTTGTCAAAGCCGTATTCCTTCTCATCCTTCCCAACCAGCTGTTCTCTTCTGCCTGGTTTATGGCTGTGATGCATCCAGTTACGCTTTCCCTGAGCTCAGCTTTCACAGGTCAGACATTTAAAAAAGCAAGAAAGCAAACTCCTTTTCTTTGTCTTAAAAGGAATGTTAAATGTTGACTTGAATGTGTAGTTTGTACACTGCTCAAAAAAATAAAGGGAACACGTATAAAAACAATATAACTTCAGGTAAATCCAACTTCTATAAAATCAACTCCACCTCCTTCTACACCTCCATTCTTTAATAAATTTGATTTCCAATGATGAGCTTTGTTGTCATCACATTCAACTTTGAACAGAACAAAGTATTCAATGAGAATATTTAATTTATTCAGATCTAGGATGTGTTATTTGAGTGTACTCATTTTTAGCAGTATTATGTGTAAATAAATAAAAACTACACTGTGATAAACTAAAACACATTTTTTGTTGTTGTTGTTTTTTAAGGTAAAATTAAATGTGTCGTATAGAGATTCTCCTTTATGTCTGTAGGTTTCCTAAAGATGAGAAACTGCGCAAGAAGTGGTTGCAGATGGCTCAGAGGGATGAAGCCTCCCTACGTGCCAACTCCTATATTTGCTCCCGGCACTTTGAAATGTCATGCTTTTCACTCACTGAAGAGGGTCAGCTGGTGCTTTCCCCAGATGCTGAACCAACCAAGCGGCCTGTTACAGTCCATGGAAATGAGGTAATACACACGTTCTGGCTCAGCTTTACTTCCCAAGCTTTAGGAAGTAAAGCTTAGGAAAACTGCCCCCCCCCTCAGGATTTGGGGAACAATTTCTATTTTTTTTCCTAGGTGCTTCATTCAAAGGTTTTTTTTGTTGAACATAGCCATATATGGTGTCCCCAGAGATATGAGACTTTTGGCTAAAAACTGATGTGAACATTATCACAAACACAGGTTAAAAAAAAACAAAACAACACATAACCATAGGAATCAGAAACTTTAGGCACTCCAAAAAAAAATCTAAGAAGAAAGAGAAAAAGATCTCCTCCTAGGTCTGTGGGCCTGTTTCCCCTAAGAACATTGGCCCCTAAACCCGGGAGGATAGTGTATGTATGAGGATTGTAGGAATATGTTTAGAGTCTGGCCCTGTATGCGTCTGCATGGAGTGCTTGCATATGACCGTATGGGTGCAAAGGGGTCGTCTTCATAATTTTTGAAAAGGTTATATGTATAACTCATAGAAATTCCAATTTTTCTATCTTCCTCCCTGATTTTCCCTGAAACAATAGCAGCTGCTGTGAAACATTCCCCAATTTTAACTCTATTTTGAGTTTTGGGTTATTTTGAGAACAAACTTCTGAAGAACCACCTGTGGCTTAAGAGGTTAATGATGAACTAGCTGAACAGGTTATTTGAGGACAAATCCAATGATGGCTACATTTTTTGGGTTATAAGATTGAAGCCCACTCTAAGCTTTTCTTGATGACTTCACAATTAAAGTGTAAAATAAATGCTAACATTTTGTTCTGGATTTATTCATAAA